>NW_021486974.1:0-619 GCF_001605985.2 Dendrobium catenatum | reverse complement strand
ATTCGTTGATTTTGATTCAACAAATAGGCGATTTGTTCATTCAAAAAAAGTTTGAACAAATGAGATTTTCATACAACTTTTGAGTTGTAGAAAGAAAATGAATTTCTCTACAAATTTGGTTTGTAGAGAAGAAAGGGAGAAATGCAACCTGAAGGTTGCAAAGTGGAAGATCTTCCTTGAACATTTGGCGTTCAAAGAAGGGGACTCACATTCACTTAATTTAGGCTAAGTGAATGGAGAGATTTCTTACACATTTTGTTTGGTAGAAGAAAAGAATGTGCAACTTAGAGGTTGCAACTCATGAATATCCTTGAACATTTGGTGTTCAAAGGGAATTTCATCCTCCCAATTAGGATTTGAGGGCATGAAGACGGATTTGAGTACTCTCCTACAATCTTGACTTGTAGGAAAGAGGAAAAATGCAACCTTAGAGGTTGCAAATCAATGGATGTTCTTTGAACATTTGTTGTCCAAAGAAGGAAATACACTCTCCTAGCTTGGGCTTAGGAGAATGAGGGATTTCCTACAACTTTTGGGTTGTAAGAATGAGGGAGAAGGGATGCAACTTGGAAGCTACAACCCCATGAACATTCTTTGAACATTTGGTGTTCAAAGAGGT
>NW_021486973.1:0-742 GCF_001605985.2 Dendrobium catenatum | reverse complement strand
AATAATTGTTTAATAAACCTTATAGCTAGTCCTATTAGTGTTGAAGCAGTGGCGGATGCTGGTGATATTTTCGATTCTTTGATTGCGGAAGGTGGTGGTGGGGCTGGTGTCGTCTGTGCCAGCCTTGGTGCATTTGGGGAGGAATTGGTCTCTAGGGTTTTGGTTGATGATTTTGTTGAGTCACCATTGAATTCGTTGGAACCAGTCCTGTCTGTTGTTGATGTTCCTGTTGTACTTATTTCCCACGATGCTTTGAAAGCTCATTTGGAGGTTAATTTGGAAGGTTCTGGCGTGGATCATAATGATTGGCTTGATGATTCTTTTTCCTCTCCTTGTGGGGTGCAAGAGGATGAGGAGCATGTGGTGTATAACTTGAATTTAAGTCGCATCATTGAAAAAGCTTTTTCCTTGGGGGGTGGATAATGACGTAGCAGGAAACATAAAAGGAAATAGGCTTGTGTCTTTCCTTTTTTTGATGTTGGTTGATTTTGAGTTATCTTTGTGGTTTTGACATTCCAGGTTGAGGTGCTTGCCGATTGAGGGGCTTTGTGTTTTTGGTTAGCTTAGATTTGCCTTTATATTTTTGGCTGGCTTGGCTTTGGGATAGGTGCTGGGTGGATTTTTTTGTTTAGGGGATTCCTGGCTTGGTCTGTCTTTCTACTGTTGGGCTTGATATTGGACTATGATGGAGCTCTATTTTGCATAAACCTTGCTTGGCCTTGGTTGCTGACAACCTTGGCGG
>NW_021486972.1:0-206 GCF_001605985.2 Dendrobium catenatum | reverse complement strand
CGATATCGACACAGTGAATCATGTATGGATCCTGGACCTGGCCATTTCTCTATGGCCTACATTTTGCAACATTGAGAGGATTGATGGTTGTTCGGTCAATGAGTTCATCACGCCGGATAACTGTTGTGACCGCCACAAATTGTTGCTATGTTTTGGGGAATCACTAGTTGACAGGATTTGTAATATCAAACTCTGGACGGAGCTTC
>NW_021486971.1:0-480 GCF_001605985.2 Dendrobium catenatum | reverse complement strand
TTGTTGCCAACCCCCTTGTTCATTAGCCATTTTTTTTACACGAAAGAGAAAGACTCCTATAAAAAAAGAGAAAAAAAGACGAACTTGCTTTGATATCAAATTGATATAGACACACAAGAAGAAACAGACACAATGTATAGAACTTAAAACAAACTTTATTAAAATAGAAACAGACAGCTAAGACTTCACAAACACAACAAGAAATATTAGAAGCAATAAAGGAAAATAAAAAAACGCTATCCTCATACAACCGTTAGAGCGGGTTTCTCACATGCATCGAATAGTAGATTAAATAAAAGAAGTGCATAAGACTAGTAAACCGATGGTCCACCACTGCAAGACTGTCCCAAATGCTTTCAAATCAACCAAGACACGACACCCTAAAGTTGCTTCACTGTTGAGAAGAAGGATACAGATGGAGTGACACTTGCGGAGAGACGAATAGGTTAGAAGCCCGAGAAGAAAGGGTGGAAAGAGCCC
>NW_021486970.1:0-1351 GCF_001605985.2 Dendrobium catenatum | reverse complement strand
ATTCTCTCTATATTTCTCCATCAAACCTCTCAATAAACTCTTAACAATACACAATGGAGAAAAAAGATTCATGTAGCCAACCCCACGTAGTGGGATAAATGTTTGATGATGTTGTTGTTGTACTGTAAGTGTCCTTTCTCTACCTGGCCAGTCAAAATAATTGGAGTTGTCGAAAGTGCATTTTTTCTGTTTTAAATATATTTTTGGTTCTCCAGCCTCCAAATATGGTAGCTGAACGAGATAAGGATCTCTACGAACAACTCCTTGTGATTGTGAACCCCTTGACAAGAAAAAAGAACCTGGATGAAGAGGTCCTTTTTGCGGTAAGTTTTCATCTTGCATATCCTGTTCTACTATTAAGCAGGCACATGACTTGACAAATCTGATTAATTTTTCTTTTACTTCCAGACAGCTTTGAAGGCGCTATCAGGTGTTGTCTACAAGATAAGCACTATTTACCATGCTTCACTTCTAAGAAATGTATGTTTACATAGTCTCACATACTTATGAATTACATTATTTGGTAACCTTATTAAATTTGATTATATTTGTCCAGATTTTCACAATGTGTATTTGGGACTATGGTTTGGATACCAGAACTGCTCTGTTAGAATTAATTGCTAACTTGGTATTCGTTTCTCCTTCTAGATTACTTTATTGATTGTTTGGCTGATTAACTGACTGTGTTACTTTCTACTGTGAAATCTTCAAACCAGGCTGTCGTACCAGACAAGTTTCTTGAAGATAGCTTAGAGATGCTGGTAAGAAACTTTCAGCCACCAGAAAGGATGTGTGGATATATATGCCAGACAAGATGGTGTGGAGAAAGGAAAAGGATTAATGGACAGCTACATGAAACTTTGTGTTCTATCACTCATTTGGTGCCCCTTGCTCCTTTCAAGCTAAAGGGTATTCTTCATAGAATGATGCCGACATTCCGTACTAGGAAAGCGGTAAATGTGAAATTTTAATTAGCTCATTTTTTATGTTAATATCTCTTAAATTTTCCTATTTAGCACCTTAATAAACTTGAGCATTACATTGCAAACACTTGAATCATAGTTTTAATATTCTTGATTCAATATTCATTATGTTGAGAAGGACAAAAGATGACACATAATTTGCAAGTTCATGATTTTATAATGTTTGTACACCTACCTTTCCTGTCTTTTTGTGCTGCTTAAACATCTTTTTGATTGGTAATCACTTTATTATTAGTTACATTAGCTAATATAGCCTTGCTATAGCCCACCTTTTCATTATATTTTTGACAATAATCTTGATTAAATCAATAGTCTAATTTAACTGTATAAATTTTTTTGACAGCATGTATTTTCAAAGTATGTAGTTT
>NW_021486969.1:0-293 GCF_001605985.2 Dendrobium catenatum | reverse complement strand
AAGGAAGTAGCCAAAACACCGGACTTTATTGTCCGTTACCTGTACCGATTTCTATTTGGGAAGATCTGAGTATGGACTTCATACTAGGCTTGCCGCGGACAAAGAAGGGGGTTGATTCCATCATGGTGGTGGTGGATAGATTTTCGAAAATTGCTCACTTCATAGCCTGTAAGAAGACAGCGGATGCTCTCGGCGTTGCCCGTCTTTTTTTTAGAGAGATCATAAGACTACACGGACTTCCCCGAAGCATCACCTTCGATCGGGATGTGAAGTTCGTTAGCCACTTCTGGAGA
>NW_021486968.1:0-205 GCF_001605985.2 Dendrobium catenatum | reverse complement strand
CATACTTCACCACCTCTTCATCCCCCCTATTTTATTTCTTGTTTGGGGGTTGTTGAGTTTTCTTCTGACTCTTTGTTTCGCTGTTTCGAATAAGGTCAGGCAGACATTGAGTCATCCTCATTCACTGTTGCGATCTGGTCAGGTGAATGTTGGATTTTGTCTTTTATTATGCTGTTGCGATCTGGTCAGGCAGACATTAGACCTT
>NW_021486967.1:0-280 GCF_001605985.2 Dendrobium catenatum | reverse complement strand
GTGAAAATCCGGCGGCCAAAACGGAGATGGGGAGAAGAAAGAAGATGAAGATAACGACGAAAAGCAATAAGAATGAACAAAAACAAATAAACAAAATATCAAAGATACAACCGCGAGCACGGACACATCCTGCGGCTGACGGGTACTACGCTGCCCTTCTCCAAGGGACTTCACGCCACGAGCCCGGACCCATCCTGCGGCTGGTGGAAACTCCAACTCCCTCCCATAGGGATTTCACTAACATTCTTCCTAAAGAACACAAGTGCAAACACACAAATTT
>NW_021486966.1:0-203 GCF_001605985.2 Dendrobium catenatum | reverse complement strand
GAAATTTTTAAGCCATTTTATTTTCAAATCAAAGGCCTTGAAAATCTGAGCAGTTTGATATATTATATGGATTTTTTGGATTTGTATTTTATTTAATATGATTTTTTAAAGATTTTTGTTAATTAAATTGTCTTAAAGTTAATTTAAAACCTTTTAATTAAATCGACGGCTGTCAATGGGACAGATGGCATTCTCTGGTTCGT
>NW_021486965.1:0-585 GCF_001605985.2 Dendrobium catenatum | reverse complement strand
CACACACATGCACTTAGTCTAGGCTCTCCTAGCTCTAGGATTTGATTGTTTCTATGTGCCTATGTCATGATTAGTCCAAGGGTTAGAGGGAACTTTGATTCAAACCTATCCAACCTAGTGACACTATTAAGGACAATAATTAAGGACCTATATTTAAAAAACTTAGAGAAATTCTAGAAATTAAGATATAAACCTTTTTGACTTGGAACTTTGAGCATTTGAACTTAGTGACATGTACAACCCTTAAAAAAATTTCCACTGGTTTTGGAAATCATTATGGCCCTTAATCAAATTTCCTAATCTTAAACCCTTAATTAAGCCCTAAGACTTCAAAAAAAATGTAATAAATCAAATTTAAATTCAAAAAATGTGCATAAGACCTCTAACTGATCAGAATTCAATCCTTAACTCATGCAAATTGAAAGCCCCTAGATTTGACAGTAAATTGAACCTTAAGTTAATTTTAAGAGAAATTGAATGTTTAATTAATATAATTAATTAATAATAATTCAAAATTCCAAAAATTTTCCAAACACTTGGGAATCTCACCTTAGGTCATTCCTGACATTTGGAGCTGATTTCAAG
>NW_021486964.1:0-254 GCF_001605985.2 Dendrobium catenatum | reverse complement strand
GCATTCTAATCTAATATTTTTGTATTATTTTAGTCAACGTTTTGTTTTACAACCTTCATGTTTTGCAGGTGCTTTGGCTCTTGATTTTGGTTCAATGGCTGATCAATTTTAGCTGAAAGATTATGCTTAATGCCTTTATTTTTATATTTGTTTTATTGGTGCTGGCTACTGGGCACCATAGATTGTTATTAGATTATCATGTTATTTCTATTAGTGGAGACTTCTTGCTCATAGGTTGTCTTTTTTCTTTGTTT
>NW_021486963.1:0-1119 GCF_001605985.2 Dendrobium catenatum | reverse complement strand
AGTAGCTCGTCGAACGTTTGGTTCGCTTGCAGCCCTAATATAGCTTTCATGTCGAATTACAGAAAATCGTAACTAATTTGATTTGGGACACCATAACACAACCTCGCATACACAATATGATCAAATAGATACAAAAAAAAAAAAACTTTTTTATAACATTAAAATGGAAATTTAATCGAGATATTCTAACCTGATTTTATTTTATTTCTTCCTTTTGAGACTTGCAAGCCAAAAAAACTAATGCTCATTTAATTATTTTAAACAGCAAAAATATATTATGATCATAAAGCTTTAGCCATAATAAGTTATTGAAAATTGTATTCGAGATTGTTGAAACAAGTTGAGCACAGATGATAGAAATCAACGACCCAGCTTTTTATTCTTGATCGTAGATTAATGATTAGTTGCAAATAATATATACAAAACTTTTCTAAAATTACAAAACAGAAGAACGAATTACTGTTTTATAATTTTCGATACTTGCAGAAAGAATTATTTCAAAAGATTGTAGAATAGAACTAGAAAAAATGAAACCAGAGAACACAATAGAATTACGTGGTTCGAGTTCTTGGGAACTCTACATCCACGGGGCAACCTCGATCATCTTTCTTTATTCAAATATGAGTGAAGAATGGATACAAGAATTATATAATCAGAAAACAACTAACAGCCAAAACAAAGGCTGAAAAAATTGCTAAAAAACAACAGATACTATCTAACAGATCTTATAAAGATCTATAGATAAATTCGCTATAACAGTATAAATGCCTCCACCTTAATTCTTCAGCAGATCTTTAACAGTAAAAACAAGAAGCTTAGAGAAAACAGCAAGAACCGAAAAATTTGCCAGAGAACAGGGATAAAATCCCAAACCGAAACTTGTTTCAATGTAATCGTTCTTCCTTATGTAAATAGGAAAGATATTACCTGCATGTAAGCAAAAAACTAAGCATCGCAAAAGGATCAAGCCTCACGGTCTAAATTCCAGCTTCCAACCGACAACTCCTTTCGGTTGTCTTTCTCGCAGAAGAAAGAAGAAAACTAACAAGCGAGACAAGTGAGAAGAAATAACTCTCTTCAACACACACAAGAAATTCTCCAGATTTCTTAAACTCTCTC
>NW_021486962.1:0-299 GCF_001605985.2 Dendrobium catenatum | reverse complement strand
ATCTCTCAAAGTAGACAGAGGGAGAAGGGAGAATCTCAGGACTTCCTTGCAAAGAGAGGGGCCTCAGAAAACCGAGGGAAGGCCTCAATAGTAAGGATAGAGGGAGAAGAGAAGAAGGGAAAATCTCCGGACTTCTTTGCCAAGAGAGGGGCCTCGGAAAACCGAGGGAATGCCTCAATAATAATTACAGAGGGAGAAGAGAAGAAGGAGGAATCTCCGGACTTCCTTGCCAAGAGAGGGTTCTCGAAAAACCGAGGGAAAGTCTCAATAGTAAGGACAGAGGGAGAAGAGAAGAAGGG
>NW_021486961.1:0-326 GCF_001605985.2 Dendrobium catenatum | reverse complement strand
TTTAGAAGATGTTGTAATTCAAATAGGAACCCAGTTGTAAAGTTAGGATACTTCAAACAAAAATTTGAAAGTTTACATAGGACACCTCACAAAATCATTTAGTTGTATACCTCATGGAATTTTGCCCAGTAATTCTAAAATTAATCCAATAGAAAAACAAAATAGAGCATAGTTCGGACCACTTCAGAAGTGGTGATTCATTAGAGATGAAATGATATATTTAGGAAAGTATAGATGAAAAATATAAATTTAATACAATTTAGGAGGTAACTAGTTTCTATTTCTTTATTTTTATGTTTTTTTTTTTTTTGCAATTTATATTATGT
>NW_021486960.1:0-214 GCF_001605985.2 Dendrobium catenatum | reverse complement strand
GAGGTGATTTGAGAGTTTGTTGCTGTCTTTCTCCTCCATCTCTCAAAATCTGGAGCAAAGAACTGTTGTAGTTCTTTTCTTCTGCTCTTAGGAAGTGGTAGGAAGCTTCTCCCCTTCCTTCCAAATCAACTCCGGCGACCACTTGACGACAAAATCAGCCTCCGGAGGCTTTCAAACGGCAGAACCTGCTGTTTGGAACGTTTGGACAGCAAGC
>NW_021486959.1:0-369 GCF_001605985.2 Dendrobium catenatum | reverse complement strand
TCGGCTGCCTTAATTAAGAATCCTTAATTAGACTTTCGGTTTTAAGCTGATCGTCCCAGACGATATAAATATCGGCCGGACCGATTTGGGCAAAAACAGAAATTCTAAGCCTCTCAAGTGTGTGTGTGAAGGGTAACTTAGCATCAATCTTTTTGGCCATTACAAGTAGACTCAAAAGGTGAAAAATAAAATTACAGACTGACTCAACCCTAAACCTACACAATTCTAAACTTGGCTTTCTTCATGATCGTCCGGTCTTCAATTCCTGAAAAATTAGAAGCAACAAGTAGTCCAAGAGAAGTAGTGTTTGTCAATCATCAAAACATAAGCCATGAAAAATAGATTTGCAACAAATGTAATTTGATTATA
>NW_021486958.1:0-287 GCF_001605985.2 Dendrobium catenatum | reverse complement strand
TTGACAAGAGGCATAAAATGAGCCCACTAAAAAGCAATCTCTTCTCTCTTTTCAAATCATTTAAAAACTTAGAAGTTTTCATGTATTAAAGGCTTGATTTCGATTGTTTTGAGATTGTGACAAATTTACTTTGATTCATTATTCTATAAGATATTTTTTCTTAAACCAAGTAATGAATTGATTCTTGTTCCTCATATCAAATTGATTTTTTGAATTAGGTCATTGATTTCAAAAGACGATTCTACCCTATGAGAAAGTCTGAGCTAAGGATAATCATGATCGGATAT
>NW_021486957.1:0-216 GCF_001605985.2 Dendrobium catenatum | reverse complement strand
AACAATTTAAAAATAACTATAATTTAAATTTTAGGTAAAAAATAAAGACACAAAACTAATGTGAAAATTTCCACACATTTTCGTATAGTTTAATTAAGATAAATTTTCCATTTCTTACCTGAAACTTTAAGTTATAACAAAATGCATATCCACTTTTATGTGCTTGGTCCTGTCATGCTAAACTGAATTATGAGCTATGTTGATTGCTAATTTGTT
>NW_021486956.1:0-529 GCF_001605985.2 Dendrobium catenatum | reverse complement strand
ACCCCCGCGAGCGGTGCTCCTTCGGAGGCCCACAACAATTGCAAAGTTTTGCGCATGCCAAGGCTTTTTAGAATATAAAGAACTACTTGATCGACCATCCCATATTAGATTCTTCAATTCCAAGCAAACCTTTGATATTTTGTACCACACTCTTGACAATTTGGCCAATGCTCTCCTAACTAAAACCATGTCAAAAGAGAGCAAGGTGCTTCTTGGTTGCAAGTATTATTAGTGTAAACTAAAATAAGCGTAGGAATTTTGAAATTTTTAGTGCTTAGTTATTAGAAAAATAAATGCAGAGTAAACTAGTGATGTATTTGGAATTCCCTGTCTAGTTTAGTTTCCATATGCATGGAATTCACCCAATTTGGATGAATTCCGAATACATCGCTTGTGTGAAACATTGTTTGTAGAATCTTGTCAAAGATAGCCACTCCTACCCACTCTTGCCTGCTCCAACCGCTACCAAGTTATACACTTAATTTATTTTACTTTTGTCACGACCCGACCCGAGACGAGACGGATCCCG
>NW_021486955.1:0-1343 GCF_001605985.2 Dendrobium catenatum | reverse complement strand
TCCCACAAAACTCGCCATCGGCGTTTCTGTCTCCGTCTGCGCGGCGGCAATTCTATCCCTCTTTGCATACTTTCTCTACTGCCGGCGAGCTATAAATCAGCCGGAGTCGCGAAAGCTCATTGTCCATTTTTCCCGCTTCGCGGTTCCCGACCACCCTGTCGCTGCCGCGGACTTCCTCTATCTTGGGACAATTGAACCCACCGTCCCCGACGAACAGCGATTAAGTGCCAAGTTGAATGGGTCTCCTAATCGTAAGCTCAACTCGGAGATTAAACGGGTCGTGGAGATGCGACACCCGAGCCCAGAGCTTCAACCACTTCCGCCGCATCGCCAGCATCCTTCACCGTCGGTGATCGCGGCCTCTTCAGATGATGACACATATTATACGCCCAATCGCTCTGCAGCTTCGAGAAACAGTGAGTCCCGGGAGCCCTAGATCTCACCGGAACCAATCTGCTTCCATCGCAGGTAAGGAGGTTCCTCGGTCCCGGAGATCTTCTCCAAGGATGCAGATATCTGAGTACTCGCCTTCTGATGTCAAACGGGAGATTTCTGCAGCTTCGAGAAACAGTGAGAGTCCCGAGAATGATGCTTGTTACTATCCTAAGAAATGAAGTTGGATGGTTTGATGAGGAGGAGAACAATTCCAGCCTTATTGTTGCCCGTTTGACTACTGATGCTGCTGACGTGAATTCAGTCTGCAATTGCAGAGAGGATTTCTGTGATGCTTCATAACATTACTTCACTCACGTCCTTCATCACCAGATTCATTGTTGAATGGAGAGTGGCACTCATTCTTGCTACATTTCCCCTTATTATCATTACAAACTTTGCAAAACAACTTTCCTTGAAGGGTTTTTCCGGGGACACCGCGAACGCGCTTGCTAAGACGAGCATGATAGCTGGGGAAAGTGTGAGCAACATTCGTATAGTTACAACGTTCAACGCCCAAAGTAGGATATTGTCTCTTTTCCGGCAAGAGCCTGTGCTGTTTGCAGGAACCATCTTTGACAACACAACATATGCAAAATACATCACAACTGAGGAAGAAGTTATAGATGCTGCACGGGAAGCAAATGTTCATGGTTTTTGTTAGTGAGCTTCCGGATGGGTACAAAACGTTGTTGGTGAAAGAGGTGTGCAACTCTCTGGAGAATAGAAGCAGAGGATTGCAATGACAAGAGCAGTGCTGAAGGACCATCCCGACGGATAAGCAACAAAGAATGAACTCTAAGTTCCATCCGACTGAGTCAGATTTTTCATATGCAGGGGGAGTATGATGCGGTGCATCTTAGCTAAAGAGAACCTTAGGAATAGCTTATTTAATTTAGTACCTTTTTCTA
>NW_021486954.1:0-245 GCF_001605985.2 Dendrobium catenatum | reverse complement strand
TCTTAACCTAGATTTTGTTATCCTTGAGAATTTTTGGATTGTCTTTTTTTTTTTATAGCAAAGAAATAATGAGAAACAAAATACTAAACTCTTATTGATAGTTTACTCAATCTTTACAAAGTTTGAGAGGATTTCTTGAATCATTTGCTTAAACTTCACTAATAGTTAGTTTTCATAATCAGTTAGTGAATATTTTATTTTATTTTATTTTTCTCTTCAATGAAATCTCAACAGTGAATTGAAGC
>NW_021486953.1:0-380 GCF_001605985.2 Dendrobium catenatum | reverse complement strand
GAAAATCATGATCATTACTGCATGGAAGGCAAAGAGAGAAATTTCATTCGAAATAACTGAAAACAGAGCAGACCAGGGGGTGACTCTTTCAATTAATCCTTTTAAAATTCTGGAAGAAATTGATGAAGAACAACAAGTGAATATAATGACTAAAAAGGTGGAGATACAAGCGGAGAACAATAGGGAGGTTTTGGAAATAAAACACCCAACATTCAAAGAGCCGGTGGAAAACAACATGGTGACCTCCAAGGTGTCTAGCGGCAAAACCAAACTTGCTAAGGAAATGAAAATGCTTGGACCCATTAAAAGGAAACATAGAATGAGGAAAGGTGAAGGAGGAGCTGACTAGGTTGGGGCCTTAAACCCAAAACCCATTTAAA
>NW_021486952.1:0-237 GCF_001605985.2 Dendrobium catenatum | reverse complement strand
ATATATAATGTTAAAAAATTAGAAAGAAATATAGGTAGATCAAAGATAAACCTGTGTATAAGTTCTACAAAACGATTTATGCATGATAGGCTTAGCACTTTATGCACTAAGCAAGAATAAATGGAGGATCATGATTCTTAAAGTTGAACCTAAATACTTGGAATATATCTGATAATGATGAAGGTGCCTATTGTTCCACAAATATTCATTGAATCAACAAGAAAAAGAGATGCGCAC
>NW_021486951.1:0-208 GCF_001605985.2 Dendrobium catenatum | reverse complement strand
CTTAGTATTATTATTTAATAATTAGATTATTGTTATGCTCTTATTAGTTTGCTCAGAATAATAATTTATTATATTGTATTGAACTATTTTTAAACATTCTAAAAATAATTAATTAAAGAAATATTTGAAATTTTATATCGATGTTTGCGACCTGCTGAGCTGTTTAGCTCAATGTGCTTTTGCTTTTGATTTTCAAGATCTTAGAAAG
>NW_021486950.1:0-573 GCF_001605985.2 Dendrobium catenatum | reverse complement strand
ATTTATCTTGCCAAAAATAAACATCGCCCTTTCCCAACCCTTTCCCAAACCCCATTGGATAAAGTTTTCCGCTTCCCATTTAATATTGCACAACCGTTTCCAAATAGGAGAGTCGGTATTTTTAACAGAACATAAAATCGGATGCGTATTATGACAATATTTAATGTTCATGTAGCGAGACCATAAACTGTTATTAGATCTAAAAGTAAACCATAATTTATGAGAAAAAACAATGGCCGAATCAAAGATATTCTTGCACCCCAGCCCCCCTTCCTCTAAAGGCCCACAAATTTTAGACCAAGCTTCCCAATGAATAGCATTAGAGTTTAATTTAGAACCCCAAAAAAATCTGTTAATAAGTCTCTCCATTTTAGAACAGATATTAAAAGAAGGCATTAAGGTATGAAAAAGATAAATCGGAATAGAGTTTAACACAGATTTAATAAGCACCAGACGACCTCCAAAAGAAAGAAAATTAGCCGACCAATTAGCCAATTTCTTTTGAATGATCGAAAAAATATCATCAAAAAGGAAAATTTTCTTTTTACCTTTAAAAATAGGCGTACCCAAATA
>NW_021486949.1:0-925 GCF_001605985.2 Dendrobium catenatum | reverse complement strand
AATTAATCAGTAAGATTAGACCCAATGAATTAATCTCTGAAATCCTATAAATTCATATTTTGCAAATCTTTTAAGAATTACAAACTAAATAATTAATTAAGAACTCAACAATTAAATTTAGCAAAATCCTAATACATATTTAACTATTTTTCCAAGATGCAAAATTTTTTGAGAAAAAAAAAATAAAGAAATTTTGGCTCAACATATTTTGATCACATTCATAAAACAAATCAGATGAATTTAAAATTCAATCTAATTAACATTTTGTATATGATATTCTGATTCAGTTTATTGTTTCTATAAATCATTTAAATTCCATAAATAATGAGACTAATAAAAACAAAATCTAAAAGAGAGATTTATCAGACAAATATTGATGGTGAAAACTTCCAAAAAAAAAATACTGTAAAAAATTTTTATGAAATTTTTAGATTTTTTTTTCCATGTATCTATCATAGAGTAATATTGTCTTAAGGTTCTATTTAAGATAGTTCTGGACCGATTTTTTTTGTAAATTTATTTTAACAAAAATTTTAAATTACAAAGTTAATTTAAAAAAAAATGTCCTAGTCAGCTAAAATCCTACGGTGCATACAAACGAACTCCTATAAGTCATCCATCTCATCCCCGCCATTGCCATGCAACATGAGGCTTTCAGTGAAAATCCCAAAGTCTTCTTCATCAGCGATGGCAGAGGTAGCACCAGCAGAGTTGGAGGAGGGGGAACCACTTAGTCCTGGATCGGTGCTTTTCCAGCAGCCTCAGTTTAAGTACAACATCATCTACATACTAGGATTTGGAAAGATCTTAACCATCGAGGAGATAAAGGCCGGTCTCGAGGTCACCCTCCTTCGTCATCCACGCTTCTGTAGCATCTTGGTACTCTCTCTATAAAATACAACTAAATTCATAAACACATATATGT
>NW_021486948.1:0-442 GCF_001605985.2 Dendrobium catenatum | reverse complement strand
TTTGATATCCTCTCACTTTTCTTTTTAATTAGTAATGAATCTTCTTGGTCGTGAACTTATTGTGTCCATGACAACATTTTTTTAATAATTGCATTCTGACAGATATATAAGGAGGAATCAACTTGATGCAGGATACCCACTTTTTGAGACCGAGTCTCTCAAATGGCCTGGTTTTGTTGAATTTGATGATGTCAATGGCAAAGTTCTTACTTACTCAGCTCAGGATGGGTAAACTTTATCCTTTAGTGAATTAATCTTTTGAGTTAAGTTGGTTGAGTGATTAGTCTGAATGTGTGCGCTCATTCACAGAATATACAAAGTCTTTGACCTAAAGAACTACTCCTTTTTATACTCAATATCTGATAAAAATGTACAAGAAATTAAGATCAGGTTTGATTCCTCCATCCAAAATCTATTGCAGATTCACTATTCTTTCAAGAAT
>NW_021486947.1:0-341 GCF_001605985.2 Dendrobium catenatum | reverse complement strand
CACTCCGTAGGCCCGTGAACCAGGCCCGCCCGTGAACTAGGCCTACCCATCAATCCACTTGTGCTACGCGTGGTTCAAACCCTGCCCACTTTAAATCACCATCAATCCAATGATCTACAATGCATAAAATGTCAATTTAACTACCTTTTTTTATTATACTTTCTTAATGAGTATTTTAATACATAATTCTTTATTTCATCTATTTAACAATATCTATTAAATTATCGAATTAATTTATTTTAATTAGTTAAATTAACATAATAAAAACTATTAAAACTTTTTTTATTATTTTAGTTTAACCATTTTTATTTAATTATTTAATTTTAAAAAATGAAGAATTT
>NW_021486946.1:0-296 GCF_001605985.2 Dendrobium catenatum | reverse complement strand
TATGATTGAATGCATTGAATGACTGTATGGATTTCGACGAGTTTTGATTTTGATTTGGATATGGATCGATTTGTTTTGCGATTTTTTTGCTTCGTACCTGTAGGGAAATGTCGGAACGACATTTTTCTAAGGTGGGGAGATTGTGAGATCTCGTTCCCTTACTGTTCCTCTCTGAATTGGATTTTTGAATTGGATTTTTCCTCCCAGGATCGACCGGGACGATATTGAGATCGTCCAGGCCGATCAGTGCATTGAAAATTGCGAATTTCTGGAGTGTTTTCTGGAATGATTTCTGG
>NW_021486945.1:0-1041 GCF_001605985.2 Dendrobium catenatum | reverse complement strand
AGAGGTGACAATTTGTGTGAATCTTGTGTACATATCACAAATGGATTCATTTGGTTTCATGCGAAACAATTCATAGTCATGAAACAAGATATTAAGTCTTGATTGCTTAACTTTATTAGTCCACTCATAAGTTATACAAAGTCTATCTTATATGTCTTTTCCACTTTTGCAAGTGAAAACCCGCATGTAGTCTTCGGATTTTAAAGCAAAAAAAAATTATTTAAGCATTTAGCATTTAGTTGTGCTAAGCACGTTCTTCTATAGTCCAATCTGCAAAAGGTGTTTCAACCCTAACTCCATCAACTAATCTAGTTTGTTTTGTATAACCTTCTTGGACTAAGATCCACATACGATAATCAAGTGACTGTAAGAAAGTAGACATTCGTGTTTTTCAAAAATCAAAAGGTATATTGTCAAATAGTGGAGGTCTAGTAATAGAGTAACCCTCAGGTGTATTTCAGTTTCCAAATGTAGCCATCTACATTAATTAAAAAGTAATTTAAACTTATGATTTTGAAACGGAGCTCTGATACCATTTGTTAAGTCTAGTAAATAAGTTGTTAGACCTAAATTAATGTCCCAAAGCTACCAAGAGGGGGGGGGGGGGGGAATTGGTATTTAAAAATTTTTCCTCTTTTGATAAGTTTAACCGAAATTGAAATTTAATGAATTTTTTATAAAAAGTTTTACAACCACAATTTTAAAACACTAAATTAAATGGGGAAAGTAAAAAACAGTAAAATAAAAGAACACACGATTTATAAGTTTTTGATCTAAACCAGACCTACATCCACTCCTAGAGGCACCCTCTGAGTATTTTACTAATATCAATAGTGTCTCTCCTTTTTCACCCACAACAAGGCGGAGAAGCCTTTACAATCACTCTTTTCACCACTACCTGGTGCGGCAGAGAACCTTCGTCCTTTTACACTTTCACTAGTGTTGGCAGAGAACTGTCGGCCTTTTACACTTTCACTAGTGAGGGCAGAGAACCCTTTGTCCTTTTACACTTTTACTAGTGTTGGCAGAGAACCGTCGTCC
>NW_021486944.1:0-216 GCF_001605985.2 Dendrobium catenatum | reverse complement strand
CTGAAATGCCCATATAATTCAACATGTTCTTCGAACCTCTATCATACCCAAAGGTGGCGATCGTATTAATTTGACCCCTACCTTGTCCGTCGCTACCTATCTTATTATGTCCAACATTAAGTTTAATGAGGTCGATTTGATTAGCAACTATATTCGCCACATGACTTTTGTTCGTCTCTCTACCACCCGACGGAAACAGAATCTGGCTCTTGGTCA
>NW_021486943.1:0-248 GCF_001605985.2 Dendrobium catenatum | reverse complement strand
TCAAGCCAATTTGATAGCAAACGAACCAAGCTGGACTAAACTCAGGCTCTTGCTCGTATAATATATGAGATCGGATTTAAACTCGTAGCTTCATAAGCTCGACTCATCAGCTCGTTAGTAAGCCGTGTTCGAGTTAGTTAATGAAACTAACTTATCTCGCACCTCTAACGATAAATTATAAATTTATTACTTTTATTTTAAAATAAATATAATGTAAAATTTGTTAATTAATTAAGTATTATTTTAAT
>NW_021486942.1:0-200 GCF_001605985.2 Dendrobium catenatum | reverse complement strand
TAAAATTCTGAGCATTTGAACTTAGTGGCGTATACAACCTTAGAAAAATTTCCACTGGTTTTGGAAATCATTAAGTCCCTTAACCAACCTAATTAAGCCTTAATTAAGCCTTTAAACCTTCTAAAAAATATAATAAATCCATTTTAACTCCAAAAAAATACATTTAACCCCTCTAACTGACCAGAATTAAGTCCTTAACT
>NW_021486941.1:0-312 GCF_001605985.2 Dendrobium catenatum | reverse complement strand
CCTCATCTCTTCTCTTACGCATGTGATTGAGTGCTTGATTTTCTTTTCCCAGTTTCTCTCTAGTGCCCTAAAGCCTCCGAATGCTAGTATGAGCCATGCATGTTGGTTGAGCCTCTTTGAGACCTTTCTTCCCTTTGAGTATGATTTCCTAGTCTTCACCCCTATGCCAATCCCAATTTAGGAGAGGATAATGTATAATTCTTAATCGAGAGTTTTCTTAGGCTCCGGCCTGGGATGTAATTAACCACGGGTGCTTGCGCCCGTGGGAAACTTGGTCCCACATATACTAAACCCCATTCGAACTGTTGTATC
>NW_021486940.1:0-254 GCF_001605985.2 Dendrobium catenatum | reverse complement strand
TTTCATATTAGTGAACAAAAAGCATTCAAAATAATTTCAAAGCCTCTCAAAGTCATGATTTTGTAAATAATTTTAAATATTTGATTAATGAAGAATTTGATCCAAATCTTTTAATTTTGAAATCATATGGAACTATTAGCTTAATGATATTTATTTTTTATGCAATAAATTTGCGTACTGAATTTTTAAGTACAATGAGAATATGTCTATTTTTTGTATATATTTTTCAGTAGTTATGGTGCTGCATGGATGTC
>NW_021486939.1:0-948 GCF_001605985.2 Dendrobium catenatum | reverse complement strand
TCAATCTGAGCCTCATAAAGACTCAGCCAATCCATGCCCAGAATCACATCATATAAAGAAATCGACAACAGAATCAAACTTGATTTCCACCTCTTGCCAGCAATCTCAATCTCACACAAACAAAACTTACGGGCAATCAGATTACTTCCAGCCGGTAAAATCACGGAAAGGGAAACCGGCAACAAAACTGAATCCAAACGCAAAAGCTCAAAACAGCGCTCGGACAGAAAAGAGTGACTAGCTCCAGAGTCAAACAAACACGACAGGGCTGATCAGAAATGTAAATCGTACCTGTCACAACATCTGGAGCATCACGAGCCTCCTGCTGACTCAGGCTGTAAACTCGTGGCTGAACTGGAGCTGGAGCTGAAGCAACATAACTACTCGGCAGAGGGAGCCTCTCACTAACAGTAGGTGGTCTCCGTGGTACAGAACTCGAATCACCACCTCTACCAGATCCCTCAGGGCGTGGGGGAACAGTCCTCGGTCTTCCTGCTGCTGAACTGGAGGTCTGAAAAAGCCCTCTGATCGGAACTTAGAACACCGATCAAATCCAGTCTGTGGACATTCCGCAATCTGATGTCCTGGCTGACCACATCGGAAGCACAGACCAGCCATCCTGTAGCACTGGCCAAGGTGTCTCTATCCACAACTTTGGCACACAGGTACCATACTAACAGATCCAGAACTCGTCGTACTGGTAGCAATACCAGACAACCCTCCACTCCTCCTGGAGTCACCAGATCCAGAACCAGATCCTAATCTCCTCTTCCCAGAGGAACCACTGCCTGAAGCCTCGCCTCCAAATCTCTTCCTACTCGCAGTCCACCGCTGCTGAGTAGCCATCAGGTTGTTTTCAATCAGACGAGCTCGCTCCACAAGCTCAGAAAAGTCAGAAATGTGAAATGGTACCAAGGGCTGCCTCAGACTGTCTCGTAATGCCCTCAG
>NW_021486938.1:0-259 GCF_001605985.2 Dendrobium catenatum | reverse complement strand
AGCAGTTTCTTGATCATCTCCACTGAATCTTCCTCCAGCACATTACAGATTTGACTTCTCATAATTATGTCAATAAAAATCTCTCCAAAACAGAATACAAGCATTTTAGAATTCCACTCATCGTCCAGTGTAATCAAATCTGCAACCACCCGGTTCCCAACCTCTTCAATATCAAATGATGAGATTTGTCTAGATACCATATACCTATATTTTAAATGCTCGGAAGGTTTTTAAGGATTCTTTTAACTACTATTATATG
>NW_021486937.1:0-251 GCF_001605985.2 Dendrobium catenatum | reverse complement strand
GAAAGGATCGTGCAATGAGGCGGCAGTAGTAGACAAACAACTGTCCTGAAGAAAGCTACGAACCCAAGTGTCCACTGGCATGGCAGCTCTGGAACGCATCGACAGACTAGAAGATCTGTACACCTGACGGTAATGGCGAAGGAGAGCTGGGTAAACATCTGGCAAAACCAATCTACCTCTCCTGCTCCTATTTGCTGAAGGTGCCCTACGAAACAACTCCACGTCAGGAGGAATACACTCCTCAAAATGGT
>NW_021486936.1:0-1872 GCF_001605985.2 Dendrobium catenatum | reverse complement strand
CTCTTAACACCAAGTAATGAATGGAATGTAGAAAGACATTTTTTTTTTAAGAGTTACAAATAAAGTTTCAGACTCATAACAAATCATCTCTTATAATTCATCAGAAGCACTCAAACTCTCAGATATAAAACATTTCATGTAACTTTCCAATTATAGAGCAACTTGTAGAATTTCTCCAACACATAGCATATATGAATATTCAGACAAAGGATTCTTAGTGTTGAGCTGCTCCTACTATAACCATGTAATTCTTATTAACATGAGAGCATAGAAATATCAGCACCTTTTGTTTTGTGAATTTCCCGAATAAGAGAAACACTATACCTTACTGATTTTTGAACTTTGGAAGGAGGTAAAGACATCAGACCAAGAAATTCCTCATGCCACAACTTGCTTTTAAATCATGATTTAAAAAAAATTCAAAGGGACCCAACAGGAATACATGATGAAAATTCACTCTAAACAATAACAACCTCCACTAGCCTATACATCATTCCGATTAAAAGCATCAAGTCATCTTTAATACTTCATTGCTAGAATAAAGTAGGAACAAGGTACAAATCACAACGAGAAGACGAAGCAAGTATTATTCAAGGCCGCCATAAGTACCCATTTTTCTCTTTTCATTTTTTTTTTAAAGAAGGGCATGTCTCACTAGTTTGCTACTACAAATACTCTCTCAAATTTACCATAATCAAGATGATCTCAATCACTCAAATTTTCTTAACACAAAGCTTTGATCCAATGAATATCTTTTTTTTTTTTAGCCATTCTCCAAATAGTTAGCCCACAATATCTTAAGCAAAGAGAGGTATAAAACTACAAATTTAATATCCATATCACTTTATTCCACATCTCATAACAAAGCAACTCGTGATAACAGCATATGAACCATAACAAAATGATAGAACCAATGTCATTCACTGCTAATGTAAGCACTAAATCTATGCTATATATATGCTAACAGAAAAGCTCATGAGAGAAGACGTCTATAAGTCATTGCATCTCAACAGACAATCAAACTTGTTCTCAGATTCTTTTTAATATGCATTTAGATAATGCAATAGCAGAAAACTTCTAAAAAAGAAACTCATTTACAAACAAATTCCTTTTAGTGACCTTTCATCAAACAACTAGCGTGCAATGTTCCCAAGATTATTTAAAACGAATTAACATGGAAGTTCAAATCTTACAACCACACCAAAATCTCTAAACATACACTTGGTTAAAAGTATTACAGTAGAATAAGCATAAAGTTTATCAAGATTCATCGCAAGCAAGGTATCGGTCTTATGATAAACTTATAAAACCACTTGGAGTAAATCACCGTGAAAGTCAATATTTTCACAATCTTGTATCTCATGAAAAACTTTAGACATGCACTTAACTAAGGAACACTACACAAGGGTCAAAATTCATCAAAGCTTATCATAGGTAAAGCATCTATCACATGAGAGGAATGGATGAGGGAGGAATGAAAAGAGAGCAAAAATAAAACAAAACAAAAATAGAAGAAGAAGAAGAAGAAGAAGAAGAGGTGGGAAGAAATACTCATCTTGCAGTGAAGAGAAGCTCGGGTCGGTGTCGGGTTCGGTCTGGAGCTGTGTGACCTAGAGGAGATCGAGGAGATGAGCGAATCCGGCGTCGATCTTGGCTGGAGGGCGCCGAAACAGAGGAAAGGGGCTTCACCTCTTCTGGAACCTGTGAACTAGAGGGAGACGGGAGAAGGAAAGGAGTTCCGTCTTGCGAACTGAGCGAGGGAATCCGAGAGGGAGGATGGAGATGAAGTCGGGTTTAGGCCAAAGGGCGCTGGGCGTCGGGCTTGGCTGGATCTCGCGAACTCCAGGGAGAGCGTGAGAAAGGGAGGTCGGG
>NW_021486935.1:0-2209 GCF_001605985.2 Dendrobium catenatum | reverse complement strand
TATTATAGTAGTAGTGGAGTATAATATAATAGTAGTAGTATATATAGTATAGTATAGTAGTAATAGTATAATAGTATAGTAGTATACAATAGTAATATAGTAGTAGTATAGTATAGTAGTTGTAATAGTAGTAGTAGTAGTAGTATAGTAGTATATTATAGTATAGTAGTATATAGTAGTAGTATAATATAATATAGTAGTATATAGTAGTAGTAGTAGTAGTAGTATATAGCATATAGTAGTAGTATAGTATAGTAGTAGTAGTAGTAGTAGTAATAGTAGTATAATATAGTAGTATAGTATAGTAGTAGTAGTAGTAGTAGTATATAGTAGTAGTATAGTAGTATAGTATATTATAGTTGTAGTGGAGTATAATATAGTAGTAGTAGTAGTATATATAGTATAGTATAGTAGTAATAGTATAATAGTATAGTAGTATACAGTAGTAGTATAGTAGTATATAGTAGTAGTATAGTATAGTAGTTGTAATAGTAGTAGTAGTAGTAGTAGTATAGTAGTATATTATAGTATAGTAGTATATAGTAGTAGTGGTAGTATAGTAAAGTTGTATATAGTAGTAGTAGTAGTATTGTTGTAATAGTATAATAGTATAGTATATAGTAGTATTGTAGTAGTAGTATAGTAGTATATAGTAGTAGTAGTAGTAGTAGTATAGTAGTATAGCATATTATAGTAGTATAGTAGTATAGTATAGTAGTAGTAGTATAGTAGTACAGTAGTAGTAATAGTAGTAATAGTATAATAGTATAGTAGTAGTATAGTAGTAGTGTATAGTATATAGTAGTAGTAGTAGTTGTAGTAGTATAGTAGTATATTATAGTATAGTAGTATATAATAGTAGTAGTAGTATAGTATAGTAGTAGTATAGTATAATATAATAGTATATAGTAGTAGTAGTAGTATAGTAGTAGTATAGTAGTATATAGTATAGTAGTAGTAGTAGTAGTATATAGTAGTATAGTATAGTAGTAATAGTATAATAGTATAGTATATAGTAGTATAGTAGTACTGTAGTAGTAGTAGTATAGTAGTATATAGTATAGTAGTAGTATAGCATATTATAGTAGTATAGTATAGTATAGTATAGTAGTATATAGTAGTATAGTATAGTAGTAGTATAATAGTAATAGTATAATAGTATTGTAGTATAGTAGTATATAGTAGTAGTATAGTATAGTAGTAGTAGTATAGTATAGTAGTAGTAGTATATTATAGTATAGTAGTATATAATAGTTTTAGTAGTATAGTATAGTAGTAGTATAGTATAATATAGTAGTAGTAATAGTATAGTAGTATAGTAGTATTGTAGTAGTAGTAATATAGTAGTATATAGTAGTAGTATAGCATAGTATAGTAGTAGTGTAGTAGTGTAGTAGTAATAGTATAGTATATAGTAGTATAATAGTATATAGTAGTAGTATTGTAGTATAGTATAGTATAGTAGTATAGTAGTAGTATATAGCATATAGTAGTAGTATAGTATAGTAGTAGTAGTAGTAGTATATAGTAGTAGTATAGTAGTAGTAGAGTATAGTATAGTAGTAGGTATATATAGTATAGTATAGTAGTAATAGTATAGTAGTATAGTAGTATATAGTAGTAGTATAGTATATAGTAATAGTAATAGTAGTAGTAGTAGTAGTATAGTAGTATATTATAGTATAGTAGTATATAGTAGTAGTAGTAGTATAGTATAGTAGTATATAGTAGTAGTAGTAGTATAGTATAATACAGTAGTATATAGTAGTAGTAGTATAGTAGTAGTATATAGTAGTATAGTAGTATAGCATATTATAGTAGTAGTAGTAGTATAGTATAGTAGTAGTATATATAGTATAGTATAGTAGTAGTATAGTATATAGTAGTAGTAATAGTAGTAGTAGTATAGTAGTATATTATAGTATAGTAGTATATAGTAGTAGTAGTATAGTATAATATAGTAGTATATAGTATAATATAGTAGTATATAGTAGTAGTTGTAGTATAGTAGTAGTATATTGTAGTATAGTAGTACTGTAGTAGTAGTATAGTAGTATAGCATATTATAGTAGTAGTAGTATAGTATAGTAGTAGTATATATAGTATAGTATAGTAGTAATAGTATAATAGTATAGTAGTATATAGTAGTAGTATAGTAGTAGTATATAGTATATAGTAGTAGTATAGTATAGTAGTATATAATAGTAGT
>NW_021486934.1:0-226 GCF_001605985.2 Dendrobium catenatum | reverse complement strand
CTCCATTCTCTAGGCAAGTCTTCCTGAGATTCGACCCACTCTTCTAAGGTCATAGTCTCTACTCCTTGAATTGCCTCTATTTCATCATCTTCAATTTTAGTTTCTGAGGGCATATCAGATTCATCAAATACCACATGGGTGGATTCTTCTACTACCAGGGTTCTCTTGTTGAAAATTCTATAGGCCTTGCCTACAGAAGAATAGCCTAAGAAGACACCCTCATCAG
>NW_021486933.1:0-234 GCF_001605985.2 Dendrobium catenatum | reverse complement strand
ATATATATATATATATATTCATAATTAGTTAAAAATAACTCAAATTTTGTTCAAAATGAATTAGAGTTTGTGGATATTATGACAGGTTACTACTTATAATTGCATAATTGGGTATTATAGCGTTGTTATTGATAGGAGCCTAATAATGCCAAAAATAATTTGACATGAGTCAAAATATACTTAAATTAAGCATTCATAAATCACCCCATTCCATGATCATTAAGGCATATAGAA
>NW_021486932.1:0-314 GCF_001605985.2 Dendrobium catenatum | reverse complement strand
AAGAGGCTAGAAAAAATAACCTCTAGACAACCCCAGGACACACTACACCTTTGGGTAGAAGGCTAGAAAATAAGGAAATTGTCAGTATACTAAATGATGCAATCACAGCTCAAGCCCATCAGCACAACTCAAACAAAAATGTTGTAATGATGAAAAGAACTAAGGTAGATAGAGGATAGTAAAAGTTTATGAAGATTCTTAGACCTTTAAGAACTAGCCTGAGGCTATTCAAGAGGTGGGGTGAATTAGATATTTTAAAAAATTCTTAAGTGAAAAGAAATTCTTTAAAAACCTTCTCAAACCTAAACATTATA
>NW_021486931.1:0-230 GCF_001605985.2 Dendrobium catenatum | reverse complement strand
AATCTTTAATTAATTTAATTAATTAAAAAATATTAAAAATTCCAAAAAATTCCTAAACACTTGGGAATCCCCTCTTAGGTCATCCTTGACCTTTGGAGTTGATTTCAAGGAGTTGGGAATTCATTTGGATTCAAATCCTCAAAAGGCCTCCAATTAAACAATTTCAATAATTCCAATAAATAGTCAAAACTTCTAAAATTCATAACTAATTAAAGAAAAATCCAAATTGA
>NW_021486930.1:0-208 GCF_001605985.2 Dendrobium catenatum | reverse complement strand
ATTTTCTTCTCTAAAACAAAAGTCTAAACTCAGTTTATCCAATAGCCTTTTAATTAAGATCCTTTTCTTATCTTGCTACATTAATTTATCTTATGCATAATAGCCAAAGTTCTTATATATCTTTCAAGTTTTTTTTAAATCTTGTCATTGCATTTAACACATGATTTTGAATTTGTGTTGTGAATTGTTCTTCCCTATGTTAGAGAGA
>NW_021486929.1:0-980 GCF_001605985.2 Dendrobium catenatum | reverse complement strand
AGACGAGCTCTGCTTGGCCGAGCAGAAATGACGAAGTAACGGGAGGCGAAGGCAGCGGGCTCCGTTTGGCGTCGACTGAGAGCTCTCCTGATCCGCCCTAGAAAATTTCTTTCGTGGATCAGAAAAATAGGGCTTATTGTTCGCGAAATGGCTAAATTGAACGGACGATTTTATCATTTAATAATCGGACACACGTGTCGCGTGTCCGATTTAAATTTTAATGTTTTAAATTCCGACACTCCAATGCCGTGTCGGACACGTCCGACGCGTGTCCATGTCCGACACTGCATACCCTCTTTAAGAAGCGTGTCGGTGCATCATAGATAGCAGCATGATTTGTTATTTGAAAACTTAATATTCTAAAATTAGAAATTCACCATCTCATACTTAAAGAAGATGGTGGGGGGAGTGATGAAAGACCCAATTAAGATCCCTTGGTTTCGTCGTCCCGGGCCATCATGATCCCTAGTGTACTTAGTCATAGAAGTTAGTCGACCCAACCTAATAGAAGAATTCTTGTCGCCAGCCATGGGTTGTTTTGTCCAAGGGTACCTTGTAGACCTGGGGTGAATATTTGTCTAAGGAGACAAATTTGAATCCACCTTAGTTAACAAAGGGCTTTGTGCTTTATCAATTATATCATATTGTATCTCAAGGATTTGAAGCCATCGGGGAACATGCAGGCTTTGACTAAGACCATAATTTAGTAGTACCATTTGGTGGCAAAACTTCTCGATTCAGAGGGTCCCTATCATAACTGTTTATCTATGGTATCATTTGGCAGTGAAATCACCGGCTAGAGGACATGTGCCACATCCTTACTAGCAGGAGGTGATTTGAGAATGAATCCTAGTGATATTCTCGACAAGACAAAAACTTTTTGATAGCTGAAGTAATTTTCAAATTTGTCCGTCTCGACAAAATATTGCGGGGGTGGATGTGTATTTTGCTTTAGGTGTTTAGTGTTTTATTTCAATTTT
>NW_021486928.1:0-239 GCF_001605985.2 Dendrobium catenatum | reverse complement strand
ATTGCTTACGAGCAAGGGGTAAGTCAAAGAAAGATTAATGAAGTGAACCACGAAAGAAGAAGAATATACCACTAAAAATTGAAGAGTCTGAGAGTGAACACTCACAACCTGAGGATAAAGACGATATTGCATTGATGACTAGACAATTCAAAAACTTTCTGAAGAGGATGAAGAAGAGACGCCAGCAATGGAATAGAGGTAAATTTAACAGAAATGGCAAGATTTCTAATGAAGTGATT
>NW_021486927.1:0-218 GCF_001605985.2 Dendrobium catenatum | reverse complement strand
CTAAATCAGTTGTCAAAACACCACAGTAACCATCTTCAACATCTTTAGAGGCCAACGAGCTCCAATCAAGAGATGAATCCGCTGAAACCTCAACACATCTAATAACAACCATCATGGATGAACAAAGCAAATTCGATGAAGCAATAACACCGACAACCACCTCAAGAGGCCAATAATCGGTCTCATCATTGCCAAAGCCAACCGAACTGATAATCATC
>NW_021486926.1:0-1359 GCF_001605985.2 Dendrobium catenatum | reverse complement strand
AAGCTGGAAATACAGAAAGAGATAGCCTAGTTGGTGACGAAGGCAATGATGTGTCAAGCAAATCACAAAGCTCACCTAGCATAAGCAAAAGTGGAAAAAAGATAAAAGTGGTATGGATGTTCATATTTCTTCTGACGTTATTTGCTTTCGATGTAGGAAAACTGGACATATAAAAAATCAGTGCCCTAATTTAAAAATTCTTCCTACAAGAGAAAAGGGCAAGACGAAACAAACTTTGAACTGGAAAAATAATGAAAGGCAAAAAATCTCATGGGCAGATCTGGTCTCTGAAGCATCGGACCAAGAGAAAGATAATGGTTAAGAGCCTTTCGTGTTTTTGTGTTGTGTTTTTATTTTTATGTTTTTTTTATGCTTTTTTCATTTTTGTTCATTCCTTTTTGTCTCTATGAAATTTTTTCTCTCATCAACACACACACCCACATTTCTAAAAATAAAAAATCTACTTTTTTTTTTCTTGAAATCTTTGGTAAGTTGTGTTTGACTTCTCTGAAACAGTCGAAGGAAGGAAACTTACTATTTTTTCTCTCAATCTCTATTTTCTAAAAGAGGTTATCCTACTTTTGATTTAAAATCTTTTTCATCTTTTAAATTAGTTTTTGAAACAAAATTGTTTTTCTCTCCCTACATTTAATTATCGCATAGGAATCTTTTGCAAGTCTTTGAATCTAACTCATAATTTTCTTAATCAAGAAATTTGATCTGTCACTAAGATGGGTTTTCCTTTGTTTTTAAGATTTAAGAAAGGAAGCATATTAAAAAAAAATTGGCCAATGATGCCAAAAATAAAAGATGCGCAAAGACGCCAAATTAAAAATATATAATACACAAAGTGTATCAAAAGATACGCAGTGCGCCAACCAATTGTCAAGAGGCATAAAATGAGTCCACAAAAGTTAATGCTTACCGTTCTTGTACTTCTTAAAAACTTAAGAAAATCCTTGATACTTTCGATACTTGAGTTTGAAAATCTTGATTCTTGATTCAAAAAATTATGCATTGATTTTCTATTAGATATATTTTATGGAAGGAGTTTTTGAAAAATTATTGTTTCTTTCTCTAATTTATTCCTTGATTTAGATCTTGAATAAAAAGTTTTTTGGTCTTTTTAAAGAACTTGAGTTTGGATTATCAATTTCTGAGTTTCTAACCTTTTCTGGGCTATGCGTTGTCAAATCCGATTCTACTATAATTTTGAATAAAACCAAGAGATAACTTTCTCATTTTAAGAATATTATTTTGGTTTTTGTTTGTGCTTTCTCTCTTTTTGATAATGTCAAATGGGGAAAACGTATTGTTGAATTTTTGTATTGTTATCATCTTATTTTCAAAAAATTAAAA
>NW_021486925.1:0-246 GCF_001605985.2 Dendrobium catenatum | reverse complement strand
ATTATGGTGTTATTTTCTATAAAGATAGACTTTGGGTGTCTATTTTTGGAGATATGAGATGAAAGATTTATCATGAGGCTCATTATTTAGGCTATACTATTCATCAAGGAAGTTGTAAGACATTGAGAGATCGAGGTAAGGGCATGATGCTATTTGGGTTATTATTGATCGACTAAAAAGTCTGCCCATTTCCTTTCGATTAAATAGAAAGATTGTTGCAACTTAGTTTTCATAACTATATTTTCA
>NW_021486924.1:0-813 GCF_001605985.2 Dendrobium catenatum | reverse complement strand
AATCACTTTCACATTTATTGACTTTTCAAACACATTTGCATTACATTACATTTCACAGAAAGAAAAGAAAATCTAGACCACCTGCAGGGTTATCCTAAGTAGTTTATAATAAAAATCATCCCACGCAGTTATATATATATATATATGTGCAATTGAATTTAAATTATTAAGCCACACTTGGCCACACTCTTCTTCATTTGGGGGCTAAGCAGCTGAAGCACCTGTAGTATTTATAAAATTTATTAATTAATTAGCCCCCTTTATTGCCCTGCACTTGTGTGGCCACCTGCAGAAAATTTTGTTAACAACCAGATTGCTCCTAACCTATGGGTAATCTAATCGTCAATCAAATCACATCACAGAATGCAGTAAAAATAAGTAAACAAACACACCAACAATTTACAACCAACATGCAGTGAAAATTGAGAAAAAGCCCGTCACAGTGCAGTAAGGAAATAAACACCGGCCTAACCTAAAGTTAAAGTCGGTTGTCCTAACAAATAATTCTAAATGTGTGCAATAGATTGTGTGATTTTGATATGTCCTATATAGGTTATTATTGACTAAAGTTTTCTAATTGATTGAATTTTAATAAAAAAAAAGTTCACTAATTCTAGGGTGAGGCGTCACTAAGTTCTCTATGTTATATATTTCTATTATAAAATGTACATGCACCCTAAGTCTAAGTTTTCTAAGACTCAATCCTTAATTTTTGTCCTTAAGTATCACTAGTGTTGTATAGGATAAAAATATTTGTTATCACTAACCCTTAGGACATTGCGTGTGTATAAAGGGGTTTAAGGATCTAAAATA
>NW_021486923.1:0-288 GCF_001605985.2 Dendrobium catenatum | reverse complement strand
TTTATGTCTTCTTCTCCTTCTTTCTCTCCTTCCAATACTCGGATCTCCGAACGGCGACGCCACTAGATCTCCGGCTCTTGATTAGGCAAGGAGATTTCTTCGATCAGTGGGCTACGATCAAAGTTAGTCTCTTCTTTCGGAGGAGATAGAGGGCGACGGGATCCCCTGGAGGACTCTCCAAGGTGTCGACCGTCAGGAGGGACGTCATTATGGGTCTTCTTTTGGACCCATTTTTGATGTCGTTTGTAGGTGGGGGCGGATCTCTGGGAAGCCATACTAGATGTCACG
>NW_021486922.1:0-279 GCF_001605985.2 Dendrobium catenatum | reverse complement strand
TTAAGGCATACTGTATTTTTAAATTATCGGCCAGGACAATCCCCGGATCAGCCTGGATGAAATTACCTAATTATGCATTAATTAATCAGGAAATCGATGGAGTAATTAAGGATGATTGATACGATCATATAGGCCTGGACGATCGCAGGATCGGCCTGGACGATCGCAGGATCGGCCAGGACGATCCATTCAAAATCCTTATGTTACTTCAGGACGATAAATATCGGCCAGCCTAAAAACAGGGCGATGCTCAGGACGATCTGCCTCTGATTTGAACAG
>NW_021486921.1:0-427 GCF_001605985.2 Dendrobium catenatum | reverse complement strand
AATGATACGTTCGTCCTGGACGAAAAAAGTTTGTCCTAGATGAAAATCATCGTTCGCCTGGACGAAAATATTTCGTACAAACGATCAAATTCGTCCAAAATGTAACGGCTTTTTGTAATCAACACAACTTACGATGCGACCCTTCATACAGAATTTTGACTTGACCGTTCGTACAGACGAAAAAAATTTCGTACAGACGATAAAAAAGTAACTCGTTTTAATGTCTCTTGAAAACCGTTCCCTACAATGAAACGACATCTGATCGTCTGGACGAACCAAACATTCATACAGACGAAATCTATATTTAAAACTGTCTTATCCACTCAACCGCTGCATTCATTCGTCTCGACGTTTGAGAAAAAGAAAAAAATTTGTCCTGGACGATCGTCAGATTATACAGACGATCTAATTAAAAACTGCTCTCAAA
>NW_021486920.1:0-470 GCF_001605985.2 Dendrobium catenatum | reverse complement strand
AGAATCATAGAACTTTGAAGGCTTTGTTCTTTTGGAGTAAATGTAAGTGTAAAAACTTGAAGACCCTTAAGGAGGACTTGAAGAAAGAAATCATTGAACTTGAAAAGAAAGAAATGGATGGAGTGAATTTGACCAAGGAAGATCTTACTTTGCTTAGAAGTAAGGTGCATGAGCTAAATATCACTTTAAACCGATTGGCTACTTGGTTGAATCAAAGGGCTAAGGCTAGATGGCATGAAGAAGGTGACAACAACTCCAAGATGTTCCAAAATTTTGCTTCGGCTAGAAGAAATGGCAATAGAGTGGTACAAGTTAGAGATATGAATAATGTAATTCATGTTGAAGAGGAGGAAATTGAGAAGGTTTTCACTCATTTCTTTTAATCTAAGTGGAGGAATAGAAGGTGTGAGCTAAATGGATGGCCCATCATTTTGGAAAAATAGAAACTAAACCAACAGGCCGTGGATGAA
>NW_021486919.1:0-291 GCF_001605985.2 Dendrobium catenatum | reverse complement strand
GACGTTAATGGTGGAGGAGACTACTCCTATAGTTTTTGATGAATCTGATCATAGGAAATCTAGAGTTGAGGATGAAGATGAAGTTGGAGAGATTACCACTGGAGTTGAAAATTTGGAGAAGAGGATAGAGCCCCAAAACACTGAAGGAGTAGGTGAGATTACCAAGGGAGTAGAAAATATAGATATGGAAAAAAGGGTTAAACCTACACACACTTTGCTTAGAGGTTGGAGATACTCTTCGAGTCACCCCAAATAACTTATCTTATGAGACCCTTCTGAAAGATTTAGGAC
>NW_021486918.1:0-752 GCF_001605985.2 Dendrobium catenatum | reverse complement strand
AGTTTGATTTTCATTAAAAAGTGAAAGCTTTATTTTTTTTTATTTGATAATTTTCTTATAATCTTGGAAAGTGGTCATTTAAATTTTAATCATCTTAACCCAATGAAAAAAAAGACATGGGAAAAGATTCAAAAACTCAATGAAGAATAAGTTGACTTCCTCTAAATTAAATAATTTGAATATGACCAACATGAGTTTAATCAAAATATCTAAAACTTAACAATTTCTTTAAAGAAAAATGTAGTTTAAAAGATTTTGAATTTCAATGCTATAGAAAAATTCTTTAATAGGGATAGAGTTGTTTAGACTCTAACATCCGATTCTAGTTTATGATAAAGATATACTTTGAATTAAATGTTATGTCTATTTGACGAAGCCATCATAGACTCTATTGGGAATAGAATCCCTCCAATTCTAACATCCAAGATTAGTCAATAATGAACTAAGTCAAATTGTAGTTTGATTTTGTTTTGAAGTTTGACAAAAATTCAAACAAAGGTATCATCGACATCACTAAGGAT
The DNA here is from genome assembly GCF_001605985.2 of Dendrobium catenatum. Classification (NCBI taxonomy): domain Eukaryota; kingdom Viridiplantae; phylum Streptophyta; class Magnoliopsida; order Asparagales; family Orchidaceae; genus Dendrobium; species Dendrobium catenatum. The sequence continues at coordinate 231 of NW_021486918.1, read as the reverse complement.
AGAACCCCTCATGTTCTAACATCCTAGTTCAGTCAATAATATATTTAAATTTGGACTTGACATCTACTCATATTGAATGAGAACATTAGACAATTATCTCAAAACCAACAAAGGGATGCCCTTTAGTTTAGTTTCAAAATTTTGAATCTAAAGAAAGTGATTTTTATATCCATAAACATCACTGTAGGTTATCTAGTATCAGGATCCTGTCTAGAATCTCATTCAAATTGG
>NW_021486917.1:0-1311 GCF_001605985.2 Dendrobium catenatum | reverse complement strand
TGGACTATAATTGAACTTTCTTAGTAGGATTAACTAATAAATAAGATGGTAATTAGAAGAAAAAGAGAATCTTAAAAATTTTCTATAAATTTTTAATATTAACAAAGGATAGGTTTACTACATGAGTGTCAAAAAAGAGTTTTCGGTTCGGTTCCCCCTTTAACTAATTCAATATGGAGTAGACAAATGGGCCAGAAATTCAAAACTGGCCCGTTGACAATAGTGACTGTGTAGGAGAGTGTTTGTGAACGTGTGCGCAGGCTAGGGGGCGTGTTGCGTTAGGGCAAGGGAGCGTGCTGCAAACTGATGCATAAGCTGGAGCAGGTGTGCAAGCTAGAGCAAGCGTACATGCGAAGCGGCCAAGCTCATGTGCCACATGCAGGCGAGGGGCGAAAGCATGGACAACAGTAGGTCTGCGAAGTTCGAACAAGCGAGAATGGACAGACCGTAACAACAACGAGACCTCGATGGACAAGACGAGCAGGTCCCTTTTGGGTTGATTTTGGATTTTCAGGCTGACCCAAACCCTACCCATTTTCCAAATGGGTCGTCCCGAATCCGAAATTTTCGGGTTGAGTTTGGATCTGATTCTTTAGTCGTGTCAAATATTAACACCCCCAGTTTACTCTAACTCATATTTATAGATGAAAGTTGATGCAAGATTTTATATGAAATATTACATTTATGAAAAAAAAAATGAAAAAAATTTATGATATAGTCAAATGATGATATAACAAAAAATAAAGATTTGTTAACACGATATATATATTAGGTAAGCATTAGTGATTTCTAATAAAGAAATGACTTGCCTACTTTGCTCTAGTTGGTCGAGTTCTAGCGAGAAACTCTATCAAACATTATGAACTATTCTATCTAGTTGGCCATTAGGGTTGAGTAAATGGGCGAATAGCTTAAATGCTTCTATTCAACTATGAAACCAATTATTATGGTCTAGTTGAGCAAGGAGATTGATGACTTTGTTTTGCCAACACATTTGGTAGACTTAGGCTTCGTTTGTGATAGCTTTCTTTATGCTTTCAATAGCAGCTTTCACGTACAAAAACTTCTAGGTAATAAATTTTTTATTAAAAGTTATTTTAAAAAGCAATAAAAAAACAGTTCCAAACAAAGCCTAAACTTCCTTGGGTGAGATATGATAAGCATAATCCAATTGATATTCACTCACTAAAATTACTCGATATCATCTTCAAATAATTGTGGCACCTCAAATTTGTTCTTCAAGATTATATTTAGCTTGATCATAATCAGAAACCTTTATCAAATGACAAAAAAAAAAAAAAAAGGAAATTT
>NW_021486916.1:0-475 GCF_001605985.2 Dendrobium catenatum | reverse complement strand
TAGGATGGTGCCACGAAGGGCGCACTCCACCACTAGCGAATGTGAATTAGGATGGTGCCACGAAGGACGTACTCCACCACTAATCCCCAAGTCAAATGCCAGGGTGGTGCCACGGAGGGCATACTCTACCACTAGCAAGGTGCGATCCTTAGGGAGGGGACGGTCCGACCCTAAAGAGGAGGCGAAGAACGTTAAAAAGTAAAAGAATTTAAAAAGGAAAAGAACCGGGTTGCGAATCAAGAAGGAAAATTTCATTAATTGATAAAACGAGCTACATCAAGCACATTATTTCTTAAGGAAATGCCCATTGACAGGTAGCATTGAGTGATTTCCTTTACAATCTACTAACTGATACGAGCCTCCTTCGTAGATAGTCTCTATGACGAAGGGTCCTTCCCAAGTGGGTTCAAATTTGCCTCCCAACTTTCGATGGGCTATGATAAGCCTCCGAAGGACCAACACCAAGTCTCCCGCT
>NW_021486915.1:0-1293 GCF_001605985.2 Dendrobium catenatum | reverse complement strand
CTGAAGGAAGAGAGGATATAGCCTTGATGACCCATCAATTTATAAGCTTCCTGAAGAAAAAGTAAAAGGGCTACCATGATAGGAGTAAAGGTAAAATAGGTAAATGCAATAAAATTTCTTCTGACACTATTTGGTTTGAGTACAGGAATCTCAGACACTTACGATCTGATTTCCCCAATCTTAAGAACCACTATATAAAGGAGAAGGTTGATAACATGTCAAATGCAAAAAGGAATAAATAAAAAATGAAAAAAATCTTTTTGGGCAGTCTTATGATCTTCTGACTCATTAGAATAAGAATTGGAGGAGGAGGTAACAAATATGTGCCTAATGTCTAATGATAACTCCAATCAAGAAGGGGTATGCAAGCTAACCTCTAATGAGTTATTTTTATTTTTAAGTAAATTCATGACTCATAGTTGAAAATGAAAAAATATCATGAATGTTTGAAGTTTTTTTAATTTAAAAAATGAGCATAACATAACAGTTAAAGAGCATTATAAACTAAAAATTGAACATGTTTTGCTAGATAAGGAGCATGCATCATTATTTGATAAGTTTGATGATTTAAATAAGAAGTATATTGAATTAACTAAATCACATGAATCCTTTAAAACTTAATATATTGAATTAGAAAAACTTATAGTAGAATTAAATAATAAAAAGTAGAAAGCATTAATTAAACTAGGAGTTAAAAAGAGTGAAAATAGTACTTGATAAAGAAATCAATACACTATAAAATAATACACACGGGCCTACATTTTTACTAAATCTACAATCTAGGACAAAATATGTATCATATATCCTTAGGAAGAAGCAATATCCCACACATGGATTAGTGAACCCATTTTCAAGGGTTAGATATTATTCTTATGGCATGCTATGATACATTGCATGCACTTGCACTTTACAACATAGAACAAACCTAATTTGGAGGCCTAAAATATCATCACAATATTGCACACATAACATTCATATCCCCAAGTATAAAGCATGACCTAAACTCACTTAGGTATCCAAAACTAGCCTTTGATTAACTTTATAGAATGCTCTCACAAGAAGTCAAGTGAGAGCATGTGGTACTTAGACAGTGGCTGCTCAAGGCATATGATTAGATCAAGATCTAAAGTAGGGCTCTGGTAGACATCATGGATTTTGAGGATGAAGCTAAGGCAAGGGGAGAACCAAAATAGCCTGCCCCTCACCTTAAGTGCAATTAACCATAGGACATATATATGGAGCACTTTGCTTGAATCGAGTTAAAGGTTAATTCACATATAGAGTAGTACAATA
>NW_021486914.1:0-557 GCF_001605985.2 Dendrobium catenatum | reverse complement strand
ATATGATCCATGTTTATAAACGATCTTATAGTATTCTTTTTTTATTTTTATTCTTTTGTTCGTCATTCTTTTATATATAACCGTCTTTTAGATAATTTGAGTTTAGCATTAATTTTGTTATATCACGCGTTGTATGTTATGTTATTGATAAGGAACTTAATATTTGCTAGTATGGTCAATGTGTGTAAACTAGAGATTTCTAGTAGGAAGTTAACATCAACATTGATCTATTACCTTTGAAGGAGTTTGATGCGATAGTGGGCACAAATTGGTTGAGTAAGTATCAAGTTCAAATTGATTGTTGTAAGAAGTGGGTAAGTTTATGTGCAGGCCGAAAATTATTTTATTTGATGGGTGCTAGAAGTATTTTGTCATCCTTAATTTATTCATTGCAAGTTAATTATGCCTAGAATAAAGGGATACTATTTTTATGGCTTATGTAATGTAAGAGATTTAAATAAATCAATGAAATGTCTAGAAGATGTCCATGTAGTAAAGATTTTTTTTTTCTTTCATGAAGAATTATGTGTGTTACTTTAGGAGAGGGAGGTGAAATT
>NW_021486913.1:0-861 GCF_001605985.2 Dendrobium catenatum | reverse complement strand
TTCCAAGACTGTCCCAAAGCAGTTTCCTCTCCTGTACGTCAGTACTACCATAAACCGAAGCCACTTTCCAGCACCCTTTGCTAATTACTTTCAAATTCCCCACCACCAATTGAGAAGAACTCTCAATAACCGAAAAAACAGCTATATCGTTCCTCCATAACACCATTAGGCCTCCTGACAGGCCCATTGCTGGAACTAAATAGAAACTCTACTTATCTCCCAACATCTTCATAATTTGAGTACTTTCTAAGTTATTGATCTTCGTTTCCAACAAACCAACAAAGAACACCTTGTGATCCTTGATCACCACCTTTAGATATAGAGCAGCCTCCACTTTCTTGGCTCCTCTACAATTCCAAAAGAGAAGAGAACTCATTGATTAAAAATGGGGGAAGGGCCCCCGACCTTCTTTACCTTTCCACTCTCACCTTTCCTATTATGAGGAAGTATATAACCTACTCCAAGAGATTTCAACTCCTTGAGAAGTTTAGCTTTCTTTTCCAAAGAGTGGTTCCTGACAAAACTTGAGTTATTTTTAGAATGATCCTTCTTCAATGAGGACCCCGAATTTTGCTTTAAATTTCCTTCTTTCAGACCCATAATAGGCTGTGCCAGTGATCGTAAGACTTCTCCTTCTTATGGTTCTTCTGCAGCTTCAACTACTGAGACCACCACATTCCTTTCCTCTTCTAAATTTGATAAAGAATCAAATTTATTCTGAACCAGCACTGAAGATCCCAACTCCTTACCAACCTTGAGATTGTCATCTGGATGAACACTTTTCTCTGTCACCATATCTCCATCATCAATAACTTCCTTAACCGTATTTTGATTAACCCCAGCTACCTCCTTCGGTTTATT
>NW_021486912.1:0-384 GCF_001605985.2 Dendrobium catenatum | reverse complement strand
TATACAGGAAGAGTCCATGCACCATTAGTAATGAAAGAGGATACCAACGTGTTTAAATTAGAGGTTTGATACCAAGCATTACCTTGAGGCCTATCAAGGATAGAATCATTATTAAGCCAGTGATCCCAAAAAAAGGAGATGGGGCTTTTATCATGAATTTTGAATTTGAATTTTTGGCTAGAAGCAACAGCAGTAGCACATACAGATTTCCAGAAAGTAGAAGCCAAGCTAAGGGGCGGCTTCCAAGGAGAGTTGTATCTATAAACTAGCCATTTAGAAAGAGCAGAGTCCGAATTATACATTCTGAGAATAACCGAGCAGTTGTAAGCAAATTGCAAAGCTTGCACAGAAGGCAAACCCAGACCCCCATAAGTTTTAGGCTTG
>NW_021486911.1:0-227 GCF_001605985.2 Dendrobium catenatum | reverse complement strand
GGCCGGAAGTTGATGCAGATTTTAGCGATTGCTGGTGATTCTGACATTTTTTTACTGTGATGATGATTATTTCTACTGCTATCTGTTTATATTTCATTAGCGGTACTGTTCATTTGAGAACTATCAGCCCTGCTGAAACATTTGTAATCACAAAGTTATGCTTGAGGTTATGATCATGTCTTTTTATTGCAATTAGAGTCAATCCAGCTGCTTTTTTCAATTTGATT
>NW_021486910.1:0-692 GCF_001605985.2 Dendrobium catenatum | reverse complement strand
TGTGTCTCACACACTAGGCTCATTTCTTTTGTCAAAAATTTTCAAGGCTATCTTGGATGTTTCCCCTTCCAAGATTGATTTAAGTAAAATGCCAAATCCCTGAATTATAGTATTTGAAAAGTTAATTAGACATAGCCCTCTCCCATTGTTCCATAACACATTATATTATGCATATCCTTTTGATTATTAGAATTTTCACTTGGCTAATCTTTCTAGTGCAAATTCACTATTTTATAAGTTTTAACTATCTAGTTAACTATGAGTACATAACCCATTTGTTCTCTACAATATGCTCTTTTGTTACTTGCTTAAAGAAAAAGCTCATTTCGTGATTAATGAGCTTTTGATTAAAAAAAGTAAGAAGATTATTTTTTATCCACTCTTTTGATAAAATTTGGAAAATTTAAGAAATCTCTAAATTTATATTCTCTATTTTTTAAAATGTTGCACTCATTTCTTTTCATTAAAGTTAAAAAAATATATTATTTTTAGTTATATAATTAATATTTAGAATTACTTGTAGGGATAAATTAATAATTTTATCTTTTTATCATAGAAAATATAATTTTTAAAATTTTTTAATATGAATTCTTAAATTTAAAATTTTATTAATTATCCCAAATCTCCAAAGCAATTTTTTATGTTGAAAAATTATCTGAAATATTTTAAGTTACAATATTGCATTAGATTTC
>NW_021486909.1:0-229 GCF_001605985.2 Dendrobium catenatum | reverse complement strand
CCAAAGTTCTATCATGCCCTAACTTTTGCCAAACCACCACCTAAGGCCTGAAATTCTGCTAGACCACCACCTCATGCCAGGAGTTCTACCAAACCACCACCTGAGATCCGGACCACTACATGATGCTCAGAGTCCTACCGGACCACCACCTGATGCCTGGAGTTGTGCCGGACCACCACCCAACTCTCGGAGTTCTATCGGACCACCGCCCAATAGTGAAGTTCTGCCA
>NW_021486908.1:0-235 GCF_001605985.2 Dendrobium catenatum | reverse complement strand
CTGTCAAATCAAAAGGTGGAGATTTGACTCATGTTATATTGAAATTTAAATTGGACCATCATATTCTTACTACTGATACAACTGGAAAATGTGTCAACTTGCTTTAAGGAAATAGGACTTTATGCCATTCTTTGTATGACATGAGTAAAATTGAACTGTTAAGAGTGAGAATTGATGGTATCAATTATCTCAGTCTCATTTGATGGCTAGCACAAGTGAAAATGTTGGAGTAGTT
>NW_021486907.1:0-234 GCF_001605985.2 Dendrobium catenatum | reverse complement strand
TGTTGTAGCTATCCACCACTGGGGATAAGTTTCATATCATTGTCTCTGATCATGACTATAATTGGCCCTCTGCAAACCACTCTCTTTTCCACACCAACGCCCCCTTTCATGTTGGAGAGACTAGCTCTTTACTCAAAGATACTAGGACAATTCAACATGTCCTTCGCACTTCTATAATTCTAAAAGCCAGGTACTAAATCCACATCACTCCACTTCCTTCACTTACTACCTTTT
>NW_021486906.1:0-1215 GCF_001605985.2 Dendrobium catenatum | reverse complement strand
CTCTACAGTTATACTATCCAAACAAAATATAATGATTCTATAAAGCAACTTCAAGAAGCAACTTTATGTATAACAATTTTACAACCTACTTTACCAACAGCCGGAGACGTCCCAAACGCACCCAAAGTTTTAGTTGTTTCAACTATTGCAACAGTGAGTTAATACAGTTAGAAATTAATATTATGGGTTATGACTCATTTAACTCAACTATTGCTTTGGATAAAGTAGGTTGAAAAGTTGCACGAAAGAACGGGAATTAATTGCTGTAAGCATAAGAATTGTTTGGCTCATATCTGCATCACTCAACGAGAATTAAGTTCTGTGAATTTGGCGCTATGATTGAAAACCAATTGAAATTAAGATGTGTTGCCTTTCTCCGATGATTTATTCTTTTGGGTACTATCTTGAAGGCAAGGAGAGCCCTGAGGGCGATGAAAGGATTAGTGAAGCTTCTGGCTTTGGTAAGGGGAAAAATTGTAAGGAAGCTGGCGGCAGAGACTTTTCGATGCATGAACGCGTTGCTCATAGTGCAGGCCAAAGCTTGCGCCTGCAGAGCACTTCACTCTAAGACGAGCAGCTCGAGCAAGAACTCTCACTCTAATCCTGTAACTAAAATAAGCTCTTTCGACCCATTTTCCAATTTATATTAGTTCTCCTGCTTCCAGTTTCATGTTTTGTTGCAGTTCCAGGGCCCTGCAACTCCTGAGAAGTATGAGGCTGCACTTCGTTCTATTGCCTGGAAGGTTATCTCCGTTTCAGCACTTGATTTTAAAAATTGCGCCTTTCCATTTCCTTGCAGAGGAATTCGTTGAAGCAAATGAGGGGCGCAGATGTTTTTGATAGGGAAAGGAATCAATCAGCTAATTCGAACTGGTTGTATCAGTGTACAGAGGAGCTCTACTAGAACTTGAGTAAAGCTTCCAAGCAGCCCATTGATAATGAGAAACTAAGGTTCTATTCAAAGAGGAAGAACTGCCTTTGTCACCTTCAATATTCTTGTTGTAGCGTTAAATCTAATTACAGTGCTAGAAGTTTAGCCACCGAGCCAAAGTCACTATCAACTCCAAGTTCTTCGTCTGTCGATCCGTACCAACTCTCTTCTGGAGAGAGCGCTCAGTACTACTCTGCAGCTTCACAACACGTGAACTCGAGGAAGGGACCCTTTACACCTGTTAAGACAGAGCGCTCGCGGAGTTTTTTCAAGGGTTACTCCAA
>NW_021486905.1:0-377 GCF_001605985.2 Dendrobium catenatum | reverse complement strand
TTTTGGGAATTAAAGTATTAGCATAAAGTCGCCCGTTTAACGAGCGACTTATAAGTCGCCTGTTAAATGGGCGACTTATAAGTCGCCCGTTAAACGGGCGATTTAATCTCGCCACATCATCACCACGTCGGATCTTGACTATTATAGTCAAAGCATAAGTTGCCCGTTTAACGAGCGACTTTGCCTATTTTTAAATTTTTTTTAAACATGCTTAAGCTCTTAATATAATTTTAATCATGCTTAGTCTTAAAATTTTGCCAATAAATAAATCTTATTTATGTTTAGTTACAAACACTATTTTTAAATTTAAACCAGACCGGCCCGTTCAAATGTGAACCAATCTGGTGGGCAGTCCGATCCAACTTACAAAAACGGCT
>NW_021486904.1:0-700 GCF_001605985.2 Dendrobium catenatum | reverse complement strand
AAGGATGGATGTTCTCTGCCAACTCTGGGAAGAGTGTAAAAAGACGACGGTTCTCTACCGCACCGGGTAGTGGTGGAATAGAGTTTTGTAAAGGTTTCTCCGCCTTGCTGTGGGTGCAAAAGGCGAGTCACTAGTAGTATTAGTGCAATACTCAGAGGGTACCTCCGGGGAGTGGATGTAGGTCGTATTTAACTAAACCACTATAAATACCGTGTCTTTTATTTTTCTGTTGCTTTTATTTTTATCATTATTAACTTATGGTTGAAAAATCTATTTTTACAAAATTCAATAAAGTTTATTATTGGTTTAAAATATTAAAAAGAGGGATTAAGTTTTTAATTACAAGTTTAACCCACTCTTGGTTAACCGCTGGGACATAAGGTTAGGTTTAACAACCTAATTCATATTGAACAAGTTTTAATAAGTGGTATCAGAGCATTGTTTCAAAATCATAAGTTTAGACTACTTTTTTGATTCATGTAGATGGCTACATTTGGAAACTGAAATACACCTAAAAATTACTTTATAACTAGACCTCCATTGTTCGACAATATTCCTTTTGATTTTTGGATAACACGCATGTCTATATTTTTACAGTCACTTGATTATCGTATGTGGATCTTAGTTCAGGAAGGGAAAACAAAACCAACTAGACTAGTTGATGGAGTTAGAGTTGAAACACCTTTTGTGGACTGGATAG
>NW_021486903.1:0-240 GCF_001605985.2 Dendrobium catenatum | reverse complement strand
GTTTCTTAAAACTATTTTTTACAGAAGCACCGAATAATCAAACGAAGCCTTAGTTAAATATTCGACGTGGTTATGTTGGAGTAGTTGATGTTGTTGGTTCCTTCCTCTATTAGATATTGCGACTTCAACTTAGATGTTCGATCTTAGAGTTGACTTGATTGAAGCCTAAAGTCTGTAACTTTTACTTGGCCCAAATCCTGTTTTTTTTTTTTTTTTTCCTTTTCCTCCGTGATTTTATGG
>NW_021486902.1:0-1616 GCF_001605985.2 Dendrobium catenatum | reverse complement strand
TTTATTAAATAAAATTTATTATGTTTAATTAATTTTATAAACTATTAGTTAATAATTAATTAGTTACTAATTATAACTTAATTAACACAAGCAGAATTTGTTAAAAGTTCTATTAAATAAAACTATTTATATTCAATCATATATATATGTGTGTGCGTGGGGGGCGTGGGGGTGTAACTAGGCAATCAAACTAATTTTAATAGTTAATATTTAAATATTTTGCTTCTTAAGGGTTTTTCTCTTCTCTTTCTATAAATTGTCAACATAAAAATTTAACATGAATTGGAAAAAGATATAGGGAATAATTAAATGAGAATATAGATCAATGTAAGAAATATAACTTTACATATAAAATTGCAATACCTAAAATACTTAACTTTTGGTGTTAACCTTAGTTGTGAATTTCGACCTTAGGATTAATTGGAATTAATTTTTAATAATCAAGAACACGATTTAAATTGGAGTACTATAATAGTATGGGACTAAATTTGTCACTTATTAATAATCGAGGGACTATTTTGAGCAATATAACCAATTATGTAAGAATTAACCAAGAGTTGGCTCAGTCATCACCTGTAAGTGGGGCGTCATAGCTTCATTCAATTGATGTAAAATAATGGCAACGATTTATCAAGTTTCAGAATACAACTTACTTGATGAAATTTGATGACTTTGAATGAGAATGATAGAAAAATAATGCACATATTTATTTAAATAAAAAAGGAGTAAATATAGAATGTTTGAAAGAAACTACATGAAAATGAGAGATTTAAAGAAATAAAGAAATATTATAACCCTTTATATGTTGAGAGTGTAAAAATAGGAATTGAGTAACCATAGTTGTGGATCAACAGCCAAAAATGGAATTGGTAAAGTGATCTTAGTGATAGGGTAATAAAAAAAAAGTTATTTTTTGAAAATAGTCAAAATACTATTATGAATGTCATTAATGATTATGCTCCTCAAATTAAAAGAAACTATTATCAATATTAGATTAAAATGATGGATTAATATAACATACACATTAGGAAGAGATGATTATTGGTGGTGATTGAAATGGATAGGCCTAGACTATTAGGAGAAAAGAATTATAATATGTATAGAATATTATATAGACATGTGATGGAGCATCTCTACTTGATTTTACAATAACATATGACCTAAATGTTACAAGAATGTAGAAATAAAAAAAAAGGCATGTTGGATTCAATGTTATATGAATAACAATGTTTTGGATAACCATGTCATTGAGATAATGGCACCATCTATCCAAAAGCAATGTTTTTGGCTAGTTGTTATCATAATTAAATAATGTAATTTTATTTAGATTGATCAATAGTGGTTATCATACTTTTTTGTTACTTATTTTAACATGTGGAATTGGCAACATCTACCGTCATCAAGATTTGACTTTTTTTTTTTATCAAGATTCGACTTATATGTTATCTACAAAATTATTATTTAAAAATATCACTAAAAAAAAATAGATGATGATAGTTAACAACATAAAATTAATGACAAATGTAACAAAACAACCAAATAAATCCTCAGATGAAGATTGCTGTCATTCCAAGAAGTAAAATTGACAACATAACATGGGATAGGTGGAGACTTAG
>NW_021486901.1:0-904 GCF_001605985.2 Dendrobium catenatum | reverse complement strand
ATCACTTTCTGATAAAGCTTCACATTCGACCTCTTCTTGAATAGCTGATTCGGGAAGGTCAATCTCTTTGATATTAAGACTTTCTTCACCAGAATTTTGATTTAAAACAGGAGAGTCGTCAACTTGCATTTCATTTCCATGATTAATCATCAAGACAGAAGCAGAAAAATATTTTTTATTCATCTTCTGACCCTTCGCCTTTGATGGGCAAAGTAAAATTCAGATAACAAAAGAGAGGAGAGGGTTTTAACACCCCCATCCACCATCCTAATACATCTCTCATCTACACACTTCCTCTCTACAAAATAAACTTCTTTTTCTTTTAAGCATTCTACAGTAGTTCCTATGACTACTGGAGAGGAAAGTGGCTCAACATCCTCCTGCGAAGCGTCCAGGTCAACCTTCCACGTCGGGGCCTGGGCTATCATAGTCAGCTGTTGAAAATGACGAAAAGACTTGTTAATCGACTTTTTAAGTGCCCGAGACCAAGCAATGTCCCAACCATCTTCAATAAAACAAGAAGAGTTAAGAGGATTACCTGAAATGGTTTTAATTGAAGCTTTCTCTGGATCAACCAAGTATTCCTTAGGTATTATGATATTACCTTGGGTATAGTTCCTCTCAAGCCAATCTTTGAACACAACACAATCCTCAAGAGGGTGACTAAGCATCATGTGGTACGGGCAATACTTGGGATCATCTTTCTTGCTTTATCCTCAGACCTCCTGGCCTCTGGAAACTAAAAATCTGATTTCTTTAACAAACTCCTGAAAAATCTTCTTAAATGCTTCCCTCTTAAATGGATATGGTTTTGCCAATCTCTCTCTCTAAAAGGGACATAGTTAGGATCTCTGGTGTACTGGGGAATGACCTGAAAGGGCTGTCTCTGAGCTGGCTGTGGTGG
>NW_021486900.1:0-337 GCF_001605985.2 Dendrobium catenatum | reverse complement strand
AAATAAATTTTTACTATAAAAATTTAAATTTCTTACTAAAAAGTTGCTTTAATCAGCAGTAAAAAAGCTATCCTAAACAAAGTCTAAAACTTTATTTGAGACGATTTTTTTATTGCTTTTTAAAACGGAGTTGTAGTACAATTTTTTTAATTTTTGTACTAAAACTCCATTTTCAGAAGCAATAAAAAAGCCGTCCCAAACGAAACCTAAGGCTTTATTTGGGACGACTTTTTTACTACTTATTAAATTAAAAATTATTTTAAGAAGTAATAAAAAAACTGTCTCAAACGAAATCTAAAACAACCAGTTGACATTAGCAGTTGTGAGATCATCACTT
>NW_021486899.1:0-231 GCF_001605985.2 Dendrobium catenatum | reverse complement strand
GGATTTGGAAACGCATAACTCCTTTTCCCCTAACCCCACTCCCTCTCTCCATGCTGCCGGCCTCCCACATGGTCCCCCCTCCTTTAATGCTCCATTAAAGCTCCTAATTACATGGTTTTGAAAATTCAATTCTCAGATTTTTCCCTCCACTTTCACTTAAAATCTGAGAATAATTTTTGGTATGGAGATATAAGATTATTTCTTCATCCCATCTAGTTCTTGCCTAACCCT
>NW_021486898.1:0-230 GCF_001605985.2 Dendrobium catenatum | reverse complement strand
CTATTCATGATCATGGAGAGTAGTAGGATATCAAAACATTTTTATTTACTTTTCCATCTCACTTGTCTTCATTCGTTGATAACCTAGTTAGTCTTACAAAAAGGTCCGAAATTAACTACAAACAAATTCAAATCCAATATGATGATCTTAAATATTCACTACATGTTCATGTTTCTTTTATCTCTAAGAGAAAGAATAAGTGAAAAATTCATAAGGAAACAGTTGAAGAT
>NW_021486897.1:0-723 GCF_001605985.2 Dendrobium catenatum | reverse complement strand
TGATTACTTGCCAATCTCTGTAAGGGTGAAAAGAGGAACGAGCAGGAGGAGCAACTGCTAACAATTTCAGAGAGAAATCTTATCAGAAAATAGAAGAAACAGACAAAAAAAAAAGAATAGGCAAAAAAGCATAAACATGCCAGTTGCATAATGCAGCGTTAGGAAATGATCTAAACTTCTATGTTAAATAATAATACAGCATTAGGAAATGATTGAAACAATAACGATAATGTTGTGTGGAGAGTTTATAGGAGGAGATATGAGACGGTGGAGTGACGGCTAGATAATTGCAACGTGAAGGTTGACGGAGAACAATTGTCGAGAGCAAATTGTTGGATTTGTCTCTCACGAGGGACTTCGTAAGTGAGAGGAAGGAGTTTAAATCGGAAGAGTGCACGTAGAAATCACAAGGGTCGTGATGGAATACATGGACAAGATTTTGTCATTTTTATTTTTACGGTCAAGATTTAGTATAGGAAGGGTAGGGGATACAAATAGCAGTGTATAAATAGGTATTTAATTAATATGAAGGAATACGAAGAAGTATTAGAGAATTTAAATGATTTATTCATTTATTTAGGGGATATAATGGAATACAAAGGGATATTTAATTAAATGAAGACTAAGAAGCATTAAGGAACTTAAATAATTTTTTAATTTATTTGCTTAAATGAAAATTTTGCTCATATGAAAAGTAATAATATATTAATTATTTTTAAAATT
>NW_021486896.1:0-477 GCF_001605985.2 Dendrobium catenatum | reverse complement strand
TGATGTGATAACAATATAATAATAAAGATTAAAATATATTGTCATTTCAGCAGCCGCCTTTGACCGCCACAGAATATCAAACAGAGACGTGTAATAAAAACTTATTTTTGGCTTAAAAATCTTATTTTTTTTAATGAAAGAAATAAGCACTTAATTCTTTAAATTATGCTTCATTTTGAGCGGCTTTCTTACTGCTTCTTAAAGCCATTTTTTAGCCAAAAACTTAGACTTTGTTTGGGAAAGCTTTGTTATTGCTTTCGAAAATGACATTTTAATACACAAAATTCTAATTCAATTTTTTTAACAAAAACATTATTTTAAAAAGCATTAAGAAAGATGTCCCAAACGAACCCTAAGTATTACATGTAATTGCAAAAATTTGTTAATTTGTAACAACTTGTTTAGATTAATATTTTTAAACCTTACTTTTTGAGAAATATCCATTGATATGTTACATCATTTATATTATTGTTTTAT
>NW_021486895.1:0-372 GCF_001605985.2 Dendrobium catenatum | reverse complement strand
TTTGGTATTTTGAATTATGCATAAAATTACTACTTGATTACATAATATCTTTGGGGACTTATTATTAGAATACACATATATAAATATATATCCGTTGTATTTCTTGTCTTCTAGAATAGTCCTCGGTTTCTTTTGTAATTAACTATTTAGTTCTCTGGCTCTATATAAGCATAGGTGTACTCTGTAATAGGTAGGTAATAATAATATACTTCATTTCTTTTATCTCTGTGTTGTCTTTATCAAGAAGCTCTGCACAAGAAGAGTTTCTACACTTATCAATTGCCTCATATCTTTGGAGGTCAAAATTTATGAATCTACAAGTACTTCAAATTTTAAAAAATTTAAGATGAAAAATCATAATCCCTAAAACAG
>NW_021486894.1:0-481 GCF_001605985.2 Dendrobium catenatum | reverse complement strand
TTCTTGCATAGCCAAAATCCAAAATTCATCCAAAAGTTCTTGATCAATATTTGTGGGTTTTATTATTGAAATGAAAGCTAAATGATTAACTTCGTTGTTTTGTTCACGCCTAGTCCTTACACCCTCACTAGGTTCACCAACTATCAATTCCTTTGGGTGATTTTTAAAAAATCTCAAATCTCTAGGCAAAGGATTTTCTATCTCCAAGTTTTCTTCCAAATTTTTGTCCAAATTTTCTTCCAAATTTATTTTATCAATCTTTGAGAGTTAATTTCAATCTCATCTTCTACAATATTTGGCTCTTCCAAAATTCTAGATTCATCAAATACAATATCTATGGTCTCCTCAAATACCAAAGTTCTTTTGTTGAATACTCTATAAGATTTTCTAACACTTGAGAATTCTACAAAAAATCATTCATCTGATTTTGGATCAAAATTTTTTAAGAAGGATTTTTCATTATTATGAATAAACACCTTGC
>NW_021486893.1:0-221 GCF_001605985.2 Dendrobium catenatum | reverse complement strand
TTTGATCCTGTGGAATCAATTAAAGGATTTTGCTGCTAACAGTCCTGGCCCGTGGTGATTTTAATTTTATTTCTAATACATGTGAACGTTTGGGAGGTAACAACCCTAATGTCCATGCTATGGATGATTTTAATGCTATGATTTCTACCTGTGGTTTACATGATATAGGTTTTTGTGGTAATGCTTTTACTTGGAGTAGAGGCACTTTGTGGCAAAGACTT
>NW_021486892.1:0-265 GCF_001605985.2 Dendrobium catenatum | reverse complement strand
AAACGAACTAATGTTGCGATGTTGGGGTCGAGCGCTGCAGTGTTGTGCTCTATAATGGGCAGTATTATGGAGTTGCAGGGTCGAGCGTTGCGACACTATTTAAAATTTTTATAAAAATATCAAAATACATTAAACACTCATTTTACCAAAAAAAATATAAACCCTCTCTTTAGCCGGCTTGAGAGAGATCGAGAGATTCTAGTGAGAGAAAGTTCATTTCACAAGTCTTCATTTTGTTTTTTATGTTGGCACAGTTCAGGAAATT
>NW_021486891.1:0-219 GCF_001605985.2 Dendrobium catenatum | reverse complement strand
AGGGGGCCTGCAGGTTTGGGAGATTTGGGGGAAGTGGGGGGCTCGGTTTGGGGAAGGGGATGGTGGAGGGTGTAGGGGAAAGAATAAAGGAGAAAGGATGAGCCGCGAATCTCGGAATCCACCAAAGGTTGGCGGGTATTGCTTGTTCCCTCGCCTAGGGTCTCCCCTCTCAAGAACTCACAAAGAGATCTAAAACAAAGAGCTGAATTTTCATTTCAC
>NW_021486890.1:0-504 GCF_001605985.2 Dendrobium catenatum | reverse complement strand
TAGCGACGCTTTTAAATTGCATGTTGTGGATGTTATACGGGCTACCTATTGTGCACCCAAACAGTACTCTAGTTCTCACCATAAATTGCGCTGGGGCTGCCATAGAGATTTGCTACGTCATCCTCTACCTAGTCTTCTCTAATGGGCCAAAGCGATTTAAGGCCATGCTTCTCTTTCTAGGTGACTTGGTATTCGTCGCCGTTGTCGCTGTTATTGTGCTCATCGTTTTTCACACGCATGAACGCCGCTCTCTTGTTGTCGGTATCCTATGTGTCATCTTCTGCATCATAATGTATCTCGCTCCTCTCTCCATCATGGTACATAGATCAGCTTTTGCACATACATAAATATTAATTGCATGGACATGCATGAAATTTTACTGATGTTGTAGTGTTATTTAATGTGGTGCAGAAAATGGTTATCCAAACGAAGAGCGTGGAGTACATGCCTCTCTCCTTATCGGTTGTATCATTTCTTAATGGGCTTTGTTGGACCATCTATGCT
>NW_021486889.1:0-392 GCF_001605985.2 Dendrobium catenatum | reverse complement strand
TATGATTTTCACTTTTCTATCTAATTGCCTCTCAACCTTATTAATAAACATCTCAAGGACATCTACTGATTGAGATTTTTCATGCAATAAATAGATATAATCATAACGTGAAAAATCATAAATAAAGATAATAAAATATTTTTGACCACTAAATGAAGGCACATCAAAAGGTCCACATATATCAATGTATATGATTTCAAGAAGTTGTGTACTTCTTGTGGCTGCTTTTTTAATTATGTGTTTAATAAATTTTTCTTTAATACAATCCACACAAATATTAAGATCAGTGAAATTCAAATCAGGAAGGATTTCATTCCTCACTAATCTTTGTATTCTTTCTTTGGAAATATGATCAAAACGTTTATGTCACAAGTAAGCAGAATTTTCATTCA
>NW_021486888.1:0-284 GCF_001605985.2 Dendrobium catenatum | reverse complement strand
TAATTAATTATGATTAAAATTAATTAATTAATTCAAAATGTAAACTAATTAATTATAATTAAAATTAAATAATCATAATAAAAATAAAAATAATACCCACCCTCTCCCTTTCTCTCGGTTTGGGAGGTTTACGGGATTTGGCCGAGAAGCGCGCGTAAGGGAGAACGTTACCTTCACTACACGCGAGCTCCTGTTCTTGTCTCCGTTCAAAATGTCGTAACTTTCGATCGGAACAGGAAGGAGGGATGCAGAGTCGGCTGGAGCAAGGAGGGATTGACTGTTGG
>NW_021486887.1:0-648 GCF_001605985.2 Dendrobium catenatum | reverse complement strand
ATACTATTATTTGGTCAGTTGCTATTGAATATGGAAATCAAGATATGTTCATGTTAGAAGAAATTTGTGGGAAATCATTGAATCTTATTGTTCAAATAACCATCCCTCTATAGTGAGTGGGTATTTTAATTGTATCATTTCTAAGAAGGAGAAAAAAAGGTTGGGAAAGGTTTAATTTTTCTCTAGGACCTCAAGAGATGAAAGATTTTATGGTGAAAAATGATTTTCATGATGCAGGGGTTAATGGACCCAATTTACTTAGTGTAATAATAATTAGGGCTTGGCTCATATTTGGGAAAATTTGGAGAGGATATTAATAAATGTAAAATCTCTTCTTTCTTTTACTTTTTTGTGGGAAGGAATTTAATTAAGGTGACATATGATTATTGTATAATTTTCTCAATTTATTTATTTTTTAATATATCTAAAGAATGGAAATCGTGTTTGAAAATATATGGACCTGTTATACTACATCTTGGGGCATTATGTATAAATCCTTGATGAAAGCTGCTGTCAATATTTGATATGACACGAAAATCAGACCCAAAAAATTTCAGGTTAGACCAGATCCATTTCCAAAATAAGTCAGGTTTGGCTTCCCAGATGTTGCGAATCTATGATTTATGATTTTGATGATAGAAAACATTC
>NW_021486886.1:0-501 GCF_001605985.2 Dendrobium catenatum | reverse complement strand
TATGTGGTGAGCTTGGTGGTGGGCTTGGACGGTGGTGGGGTTATGGAGGCCGACGGGTGGGGGTGAGCGAAGAGGTAGAGAAGACGACGATAAATGAGAAAATTACAAGTCGAGGACTCTTCCAATGACAGGTGGGCCTTGCACTTGCTCACTTTGAGCTCTCTCTCCCTTGTCTAGCTCTCATGCAAGAAGAAGAAACAAGATAAATTTTTCATTCAATAATTCATCATCCAATACATAAGAGAGTGGCCACATATATAGGCATCACATGACAAATAAAACAAAAGACAAGAATGCCCCTTGGCCTCAAGACATATATAGGCACCCATAAGCATGGTTTAAAATTACACAATATGAGGCTCGCCTTGAGGCCCGCTTTTGTGCAATTCCAGTAAAAAATGTCTCGATGCTTATGCCTCAGAGTTTTTTTTATGAGGCTTGCGCCTCAACTTGGTTGAGGTCTGCCTCGCCTCACTGGCATGAGTCTTACGCCTCACGCTA
>NW_021486885.1:0-1844 GCF_001605985.2 Dendrobium catenatum | reverse complement strand
TTATAATTATGTAGTATTATTATTTTTATTTCAACTTTTTATAATTATTAATTTATAACATAATAAGTAACTAATCTTTACAAACGACGCAAAATATTACTTGATTTTAAAGGCAAAACAAGTTTAATTCCCTAACATATTATATTTCTTCGTGAACATGTTTCAAATTTTAATCTTTAATAAATCTTTTGAACTTCCCTACAAAACTTGATATGTGAAAAGAATTTTTTGATTGACATGAGTATACACACTGCTTATGTTAAGGCTATCCAAACTGCTCATTATTATTTATCTTTAAATCTAGTACTTCCGCTCAGGTTATAATTGAGAATCTAACAAGAATCTAAATAAATTTAATTAATTTGGAAAAAAGCATAAGGCTATTCGACTTGCTCATCATTTTATCTATACTGAAATCTAATGCTTCCACTCATCTTATAATTGAGATTCTAATAAAAATTTAGGTAAATTTAATCAATTAGAAAAATACATCTAATGCTTGAAACTTAAATTGAAAACTAATTAGTTCACTTTTTCATAATGTTAACACGATCTTCTTTTTTCTTTTTTCTTTTTTTTAATGATCTCAATGTAAATGTTACATGCATTTTTTTTAAACAAACTTCATAAAACATAAAGTGACAAATGAAAAGAAATTTTTCATAAGGAAATTTTCTTTTCTCTTTGGATCCCTAATATTTTATTAAAATGTTTGATTTACAGACTTTCACAACTCTTAAAAATAAATTATATTTTTAAAATAAAAAAACTTTGTACTCATGCATGTTAGTAAGCAATTTATATGAAAATCATAATCACAAAATCATAGATCAGTCTTGTGCTCATTTTTGAGCAACATGTAAACTTCACCATGCTTTTTTTATTAATTAAGAGGCTAAGCGATTGAAGCACTTGCATAAAATTTTATTAGCTTAAATCTATATTAAATTTAGCCCATTTTTCATAGCCTTGCATAAGCATGACCAACTACAGAAAATCTCGTAAGCATCCAGATCATTCCTAATCTATGTTTAATTTATCGCCCTGTTGGGAAATAAATTGTCACACATATTTGATGCGTTCTCTTATTTTGTGATTGAATGCTTCATTGTGAATAATGTGTCATCTCGAAAGACCAACATGATATTGTACAATGGGTATAATGAGAAAATAGAATTCTAAAAAATTTCATTGCACTAATCAAATATGATCAAGAGAACAAAATATCATCCTAAAAGATAGAACATAATGTTCTATAAAAATATTTGAAAAGAGAAATGAAGTTTTGAAAATTTGTCATTCTCATAATTGAATACAATAATGAGAATACAATATTCCACAAAGGATTTGAAATCAATATGAATTTTTAAAAAATATGTCATCTCTACAATCAAATACGATAAAGAGAATATCATATTATTTCAACAAAATGATAACGACATTCTACAAAGGTATTTGAAAGTGAATATGATTTTGGAAACATTGTCTACATTCCTAAAGATTTTTCTCCTATACGATGAGAATATGATAGGGTTTATTTTATTCTAGAGTTGTCAATTCCCCATCACCATAAGGGCAAGCCCATATGGTCAATTATATCTTAAGAGAAATTAATCTCCCAATAACACTCTCGATTAAGATAACAGCGAATATTTTTTAGGATTTCAAAGTATAAGGCAAGAATTATAAACTTTGAATTTTTCAAAAGGGAAAAGATCAAAATTAAGCAGTTATTTCTTGAGTCAAAGGAGAAAGGGTAAGGAGCACTAGGATTCTGAAACCGCTAAGAAGTACTCTAATCTATCACATAGTTGGGCTTTAATGTTTTAGAACAAGATTTATTT
>NW_021486884.1:0-217 GCF_001605985.2 Dendrobium catenatum | reverse complement strand
AAACTGTTGCGGAGGGCGGATGGATTTTGCTTTAAGTGCGTTGATAGATTGATTTCATTTTTAAATATTTTTGGGATTTTGGAATTTTTTTGGAATTTTGGAATTTTTTGTAATTTTCTGTATTTTTGGATATTAGGAACGACATTGAAAATATTTGTGAACCCCTCCGGTTGATATCTTCAATCAACACGGCCATCATCGGGGTGTTTGGGGTCAT
>NW_021486883.1:0-432 GCF_001605985.2 Dendrobium catenatum | reverse complement strand
AGGAAAATGCTGGGCAGCAAGCTACAAAGGTGGTTTAGGAAATCTAGGCAGTTAGGAAGGTTGTAAAGTTAGGGACAGTACCTAAATTCGAAGAAAACAAACTTCTAACGCCCCTAAACGGTGCAGTTTTTGAGTGGACAGCAATCTAGCACCACTAGGAATAATAACCTAAGTGTGTAGGGAGACTTCTAAGGTGTGGACAGCAAATAGGACTTCAATCAGAGACTCCCAACGACCTCTAAACGCTGCAGGAATCAAAAGGCAGCAGCCAAACAAGTGCTTAGATTCCCTAAACAACGTCTAACAGCTGCAGGAACAGTGAGGACAGCAGTGTTAAATCAAGGTGTAGTTGCTCTAAACACTTAGGAACCTTACAAACAAAGGCCAACACAAAAACGCTAGCTAAAATGAACTAACTCAGCTAGATGCTTG
>NW_021486882.1:0-406 GCF_001605985.2 Dendrobium catenatum | reverse complement strand
TATTAATGTTTAAGAACTAATAGTAGTAAAGGAGGCTGTGCATCAATTACTTCTCAACAATAAATGAGTAGGGGCTAAATAGGAAAACATTAAGTAATTAGACCCAATATTTTCTCTAGATTTTGATGATTAAAAAAAAAAACCAACAGAAGATGAAGCTTACCAAACAAACAGATCAAAGTAGAATTGTATTTAATAGGATATAATACATATCAAATCATATGGGAAAGTATAATTATCAAGGTTTCAAATCTCTACAAATTTTGCTCCTTTCAAGTTTCCTAGTTATGTATCCCTTAGCACCTCTGCCCCAACAGTTTTGGTTGCTTGAAAGAAAGCCCTTCATAAGCTGCTCCAATTCAAGGTCAGCTCGAATTAGTTAATAATAAGTAAACATTGTATCTTC
>NW_021486881.1:0-482 GCF_001605985.2 Dendrobium catenatum | reverse complement strand
GATGATTTGAGACGATCAGAAGAAAATTGGTTACATCTTTCAGGCCGATCATGCGATCGTCTCGGCCGATGTGATCGTATCAATCAACCATTAATGCTCCCTTGATTACTTGATCAATTAAGGCATAATTTGGTAATTTCGTCCATGTCGATCCTTGGATCGTCCTGGTTGATAATTTAAAAATACAGTATACCTTAATTATCTATGGCGGCTGATTCTTTTTGAATTGAGCTTATCGTACTGGCCGATACAAGTATCGTCCAGGCCGATCTGTTGACGACTGCCTTAATGAGGATGCCCTAATTAGGGTTTCTGATTTTTGGACAGATCGTCCTGGATGATATTAATATCGTCCCGGATGATGTTACCAAAAGCAGAAATCATATATGGAGAAAGAGAATTTCTACCAAGTTATAGCCACACTAAATACAACAGAATCAAGAAGGGAAAAAGATTACAAACTGACATAGACCTAGTCTACC
>NW_021486880.1:0-236 GCF_001605985.2 Dendrobium catenatum | reverse complement strand
TCTCTGAAGATGTGAATGTTATCCAGAACACTTTTTTGAAATTTTACAAGCTAAAGTGGCAGTATCGGGAATGTTCACTGGAGAATCGGCCGAACACAACAAGGACCATAGGCAATCTGGACAGTAATTTTCTCATGGCAGATTTCACTAAAGAAGAACTTAGGAAGGTTATCAAAAGCTCAGCTAGAGGCATATCTCATGGATTGGATGGTTCTTCATTCTCTTTCTTTAAAGAC
>NW_021486879.1:0-354 GCF_001605985.2 Dendrobium catenatum | reverse complement strand
TTTGCAAAACCTTATAAAAAAAGGAAATTTAAAAACAAAAATTCTTTATTTGTTTTTATCTTTTTTCATTATTGTTTTTAGATTGGTTTTATTGTTTGTGGACTCTCTCTGATCATCTCCATCTTTCCCTTATTTTTCAAATTTTATCACATCGTCCTGGACGATATTTTTATCATCCTAGACGATTGGACTATCTCTGTTCAAAATCCATCTACTGGACTTTTCAGACTTTGTTAAAATTCATCGTGCTGGATGATCCTACATCGTCCTGGACGATCTGATCAAACTCTGTTACAATCATCTTGATCGTCTTGGAGGATAAATTTTTGTCCTGGCCGATGCTTTATGAAAATC
>NW_021486878.1:0-200 GCF_001605985.2 Dendrobium catenatum | reverse complement strand
CTCTCCCTTCTTTTGTTATCTGAATTTTACTTTGCCCCATCAAAGGCGAAGGGTCAGAACATGAATAAAAAATATTCTTCTGCTTCTTTCTTGATGATTAACCATGGAAATGAAATGCAAGTTGATGACTCTCTTGTTTTAAATGAAAATTCTAGTGAAGAACGCCTTAATATCAAAGAGATTGACCTTCCCGAATCAGC
>NW_021486877.1:0-364 GCF_001605985.2 Dendrobium catenatum | reverse complement strand
GATTTGAATATTTTGTTATACGAAATGAATTATTTTGTATCAGTGATTTGAATATTTTGTTAATCAAGTATTTGTATTTTGTTTGATTATACAATTTTATGTACGATTATTTGAATTATATACGGCTACTTTTATGATGTATTTTGGATGTGAGTGTCTGGAGATTTTGATTGGCTAGTGTAGTCTTGCTGAGCTGTTAGCTCATTCTTGTTATTTGCATGGTTTTAAGATTCTGGGAAAGGGAAGGATGTCTTGGACTACCCGTTTAATGTTTGATCTGAGATTAAGTATTTTTTATTTTTAATTTTTGTA
Organism: Dendrobium catenatum; assembly: GCF_001605985.2. Lineage (NCBI taxonomy): Eukaryota > Viridiplantae > Streptophyta > Magnoliopsida > Asparagales > Orchidaceae > Dendrobium > Dendrobium catenatum. Next base: position 52 of record NW_021486877.1, on the reverse strand, counting down.
CAGTCATGCCTTTTATGTTCTATTCTTTCTGTTGGTAGCCATGCACTGTAAT
>NW_021486876.1:0-231 GCF_001605985.2 Dendrobium catenatum | reverse complement strand
AATTTAATTTAAATTAAAAATTAAATTTTTAATTCGAAAAATATTTAAAATTAAAATTATCATATTTTTATAAGTGTAAATTCTTATAATTATGAGATTTATAATTTTTTTCTTTTATGTGAGATTTTAAAATAATTTTTTTACTTAATTATATAAATTTCATGTTTCATATATTTTTTTTAAATTTAATTTTTTGTCTCAAACTTTGAATGATAACATTATTATTATGTT
>NW_021486875.1:0-392 GCF_001605985.2 Dendrobium catenatum | reverse complement strand
TCCTAAATCTCATGGAGTGGGGTGACTCTTTCACCTTTTAAGATGTTTCATGCTACTTTTAATGATAGTTTAACTTAGGTGGAATGAGCTCTTTCATTTGGCATAAGATGTTTGTTATGCATTTTTCTTATTTTGCCTAAATGGGCTTATTGAAAGGTTTAAAAACAACTGATATTCTGTATAAAATGAATTCTTATTAGGTATTTTATTTTAAGCTTGTTGCTTATTTCTATTATAGAAACTATAACTTTTTCTTGTTTTTCTTACTTTTCTGCTGTAAATTTACCCCTGAAATCTTTTTATTATTTTATGAGTAAGAGCTACCTCTTTTACTATAAAAAGTGAGAAAATAATCTTTATTTTAAAAAATTTATAATTATAATATGAATGAG
>NW_021486874.1:0-392 GCF_001605985.2 Dendrobium catenatum | reverse complement strand
CTTATAGGAAAGCATCCTAAATATGAATTCAACAATTTTTTTTTATTGCCAGCTAAAAATTTTAGTTTTTAATGATTTATATAATAGATTAGATATTAAGAAAGCTAAAAGATGTATGTAGAAGTTTGTCAAATAAAGAGTTAGGAGAAATAAAATTTTTGTTCAAGTGAAATTCATTAAGGATGAAAGTCAAAAATTATTTTTCTTAGAAGAGATCTTGATAAATTTTTCAATGAAGGTTGTGAGAACAAGATTGGCTTTAGTGACCCTAGTACTTTGAATAAAAATATAATTTTTTTTTTTTATTATTATATTCATAAAATTGAAGCTAGAAAGGTTGAAAAAACATAGTGTGAAAAAACAGTAGTACTTAATGATATTCCAATAGAAGT
>NW_021486873.1:0-218 GCF_001605985.2 Dendrobium catenatum | reverse complement strand
GAACCTACATAAACAAATCAGTCGCCCCTATTCATTCTGGTGGGGGTGCTACTGGCGGAACTACCGGGTCATAGCCCCCGGTGCTGTAAGTTTCCTTAAAAACTTAGAAAACCTTTAGGGCCTAGATGATTGTACGCCTCCCACCCTTAGGACCTTATAGAAACTTCTTTTATAATTAGGTTTGCTTTTATTTTATTAGATCCCTAAAACCTTTTGAC
>NW_021486872.1:0-270 GCF_001605985.2 Dendrobium catenatum | reverse complement strand
AAGATTGATTGATAGTTTTCAATGATTTCTCTATCTTAATCCAACACTAATGATAATTTGAGATATCTCACTTTATTCTTAGAGTGCCTTTTTTTCATTTATAATCTTATTAATGATACCTTTAATAATGTTCCACTAAATCAGTTGCGGATAGAGATATGTGTATATATCAAAATGCCACCTTTAATGTCATAATTTTCTAATTTAAATTTATGAGAATGAGCTTTATAATCTTTTAATTTATTTTGTGATAAATATAATATATATATT
>NW_021486871.1:0-209 GCF_001605985.2 Dendrobium catenatum | reverse complement strand
AGCTTGTGGCTTTTGGCATTCCTTTTCTTTGGTTTTTTGGACTGTTTTGGGACAGATTTCTGGACAGTTTCCTGTACAGAAATCTGGACTAAATTTTGTCTTTTCATTTACCCCTTTTAATTGATTTAATTAGGGGTTATATTGGCTGTTTGTATTCCTTTTTTTGTGCCTATTGTTTGTGGCTGTTTTAGAGAGTTATGGTTATATGA
>NW_021486870.1:0-282 GCF_001605985.2 Dendrobium catenatum | reverse complement strand
ATGAAGAAGTTTAAAATTTTTGAAGACTTAAAAAAAAATTTTGACCCAATCTAAATAATACATTAAGTTACTAAAAGAAGTAACTATACATATTACTAAAGATTGGGTATATTGATTTTGGACTCAGTGCTAACTCAAACATCAAGATACAAAAAAAATGTAACTACAACATTCGAATTAGCACGGGGAATTTCTTTACAAAAAGGTCGTACAAAGGATCTTCCCATTAGTTTTCTAACGGGGTCCAAAATAAGACCTCTAAAAATTTTTTAGATACCGGCC
>NW_021486869.1:0-277 GCF_001605985.2 Dendrobium catenatum | reverse complement strand
AAGTGTATGCGTTGAAGTTTGAAATGTGTAGAAATGTGCATTGAATATTGAAGTGTTTGAAAGTACTTTGATAAGGAAAAGCGTAGAGTATAATTTTGGGATGAGAGAAGTGTACAAGTGTGAGAAGTAAAATGTTTATTTTGTGAAAATTGTATAAGTTTGGAAAAGTGTAAGTGAATATTAGAAAAATAAATGGTATGCTTTCAAAAGAGAACAAGTTCCAAAGAACAAAGTCAACAGAACTGGTATCCAAGCCCGAAGAAAGGTACGTCTTTAT
>NW_021486868.1:0-666 GCF_001605985.2 Dendrobium catenatum | reverse complement strand
AGGTTCTAACATGCCATCAATACTTCTTAACATTAAAATATTTTTTCAGATAATGATTTTATAAAATATTTATAATTTATAATTTTTATGTTCTAAAATTCAAAAATATAGTTTAGCTTTTAAATTCAACAAGACAACAATTGTACAACAAAAAAATTGCTGACAAATAGAAGAAGCGCGTACTTCGGCCCAAGTAAAGGTTCTAAAAAAGGCTTAGCCCCATTTATAGGACAAAGCCTGCAATTGGTGAAGCCCACTAACTATTTTATTTTAATTATTAAGATATATAGCTTATGGATGAGTATTTTTAGCCTTAGAGATAAAATGCGAAATGCATATGTACGTGAAAAGATTTGAGTAGTTCCAATGATAGATTAGATTAGAGAGAGTTATCTCAGATGGTTTAGTCACATAAAACAACAACCTTATGATGACCCGATATAGAATAGTAGATGTATTAGATCCGAATTATGTTAAGAAATATAGAGGTAGGTCTAAAAAGACTTTATTAGAAAATATATTTTAATGATATTTTTTATTAGATTCATGTTTCGTTTGGGACGTCTTGCTTACTGCTTCTTAAAGCATATTCTAGTACAAAATTTTTTAATTTTGTACAAAAAATTTATTTTAAAAAATAGTAAAAAAAACAGTCCTAAATGAAGC
>NW_021486867.1:0-211 GCF_001605985.2 Dendrobium catenatum | reverse complement strand
TTTTTCCCTTTAGATTAGCATTTTATCTTTTCTTAGAATTATATGTGCCAGTGGTGGATAATGCCCTTTGTGGCACCATCCTACTTTAATCCAGTTTTTTTTTCTTTTAGGATAAGACTCTACATATCCTAAGGATTAAATGTTTAAATGGTGGATAGCGCCCTTCGTGGAACAATCATAGTGTAAACCAATTTTATTTTCTTTAGGTTAA
>NW_021486866.1:0-618 GCF_001605985.2 Dendrobium catenatum | reverse complement strand
ATTTAAAGCGGATGGTGGGGGGGGGGAGTGATGATGAGCCCAATCATGATCCTATGGTTGCATTGTCCCAGGCCATCGTGGTCCTTAGTCTACTTCATCAGAGGAGGTAGTCGACCTAACCTGATAGAATGATCCTTGTCGGCAGCCATGGGTTGCTTCGTCCAAGGGTATCTTGTAGACATGGGGTGGGTGCTTGTTTAAGGGGACAAATTTAAATCCACCTTAGCTAACAGAGGGTTTTGTGCCCTATTAATTATATCATATTGATTCATATCTCAAGGATTTGATGTCATTAAAGAACATATTGGCTCTGACCATAACCGTTATCTTGTGGTGCCATTTGACGGTAAAACCCCTCGGTTCAGAGGGCCATAGGTCATAATTGTTTTTCATGCGATGCCATTTGGCAGCAAAATCGTCGGTCAGAGGACACATATCACGTCCTTACTGGCAGGAGATTATTTGAGAATTGATCCTAGTGAAATTTTCGACGAGGAATCAGCTCTACGTGAGCTAAAGTAAATTTTAATTTGTTCACCAGACAAACTGTTGCGGAGGGTGGATTGATTTTGCTTTAAGCGCTTGAATGGTTGGATCTCAATTTTAAATATTTAAATT
>NW_021486865.1:0-362 GCF_001605985.2 Dendrobium catenatum | reverse complement strand
TTCTTCCACAAAATAAAAAATTAATATTATAAAAATATTTTTTAGTTTTCCCTTTTAGAAATAGCAGTCTTTTATTAGAATTTAAACTCTCAATAATTTCTCTATTTTATTTATCATATTGTTAGTGATATGGCATTCTAAAATTTAGTCAATAATTTTCAAGAACTTTATCGACTAAATTAATATCCACTAATTTATTTATTGTGTGGGTTTTTCTTCATTTTCTTTAGCACTAAATTATTTAAATTAAAAATCATTAAATGCTCAAATTAACTAAACAAACTTTTTTTTTTAGAAAATTGAAAAAGAAATAACAAATCCTTTAATTAAAAGGAAAGTTTCTTCCCCAAGGTTTTTTTTAG
>NW_021486864.1:0-274 GCF_001605985.2 Dendrobium catenatum | reverse complement strand
GTGGATGCTTCTCTACTTGGATCCAATCAAGCTGGGAATGGAGGCATTTTCCGTGATCACATGGGCAGATTCATCAGTGCTTTTGGGAAAAAGAGAACTCATTGGAATATAGCTCAATTGGAGCTTGATGCAGTTTTTGTGGCCAAGGACTTCATTTGTGATTGGATGCTTGAATGCAAAGGAATTATTGTGGAGAGTGATAATGTAAATATTATCAATTTCATTCATGATTCTTTAAAGAAGAAGAATAAATGGCTCATGGATAGATGGTCTT
>NW_021486863.1:0-259 GCF_001605985.2 Dendrobium catenatum | reverse complement strand
TCCAGACCCTTAATTATGACTCATTGAACATTAAATTACATTTTGTTTGACCCTGACCCCAGTTGACAAGGGGTAAAAATGACCAAAATACCCCTTAAGGACTCAAACATTGATTTCAAACCAAACGACCTCCTAATTGCTTGGAACCACTTCCAGCAAGTTTTAAATATCAAATTAAACCTGTTCAACCCAAACCCAGACCCTGGGTCAACCTGGTTGACAAAGTCAACCTAGGTTGACCAAACAGGCCCTTAAGGGT
>NW_021486862.1:0-320 GCF_001605985.2 Dendrobium catenatum | reverse complement strand
AATGTCTAGACCCACTGATCAGTGAAGTTAGAGCTAAATAGGTTTTAAAAAATAAATTAAATGACTATAGACCAGTCATAAGAAATAAATCTACATTGGAAGTAAAGGATTAAAATTAAAGTAAAAGGATAGATTTTAGGAGACCTTTGCCCTAATAGGAAGATTATAAGCCATGAGAGTATATTTAGCATTTACATCATTTAAGAGTTTTAAATTATACCCAAAGGATATGATGGGCACCTTTTTAAGTGGAGTGATTAAAGATGTGTATGTATATAACCTCCAAGTTTTTAGAACTTAACATTTCAAAAATCATGAAT
>NW_021486861.1:0-246 GCF_001605985.2 Dendrobium catenatum | reverse complement strand
ATTAGTCTTTTGAACATTACAAACTGACTCAAGAAGAGAAAAAAAAAAGATTACAGACTGACTCAATCCTATCCTACCCACTTCTGCATTTGCATCGTTTGTTCGTCCATTCTTTGATTCCTGAAATGTTAAAAAAAATAGGAAGTCCAAGATAATCAGTAGGGTTTGCCAATCATCAAAACATAATCCATGAAATAAGGTTTGCAACATCCTAGTGTGGGCAGAGAACCCTTCGTCCTTTTACAC
>NW_021486860.1:0-297 GCF_001605985.2 Dendrobium catenatum | reverse complement strand
CATTGTAATATTTATTGATATCAAATGAAGATATTACTTTTTAAGGTACATGATATCAATAACAACAACATTAAAACAAGGAAAAAGATAATAATATAAAACAAATCACAATCACATCAACTAAAAAAGAGACACTTAAACAAATACTACAATCATTCTGAAGGACCCTGATCTGGAGGAGGAGGAGGTGGTGCAGCACTAAAAAAGTTGAAATAACTACTCATCACAAACATATTGGAATTAATGGAATTAATCTGTTCACGCATGAATCCCATGTCTTGATTGTACTGAAGGTCT
>NW_021486859.1:0-217 GCF_001605985.2 Dendrobium catenatum | reverse complement strand
CTTATAGTAGGTTGTGGACCTCCAAAAGAACACCGCGCGAACGGGTCAATTGGAAGGGACAGATTAGATCGTGCATACGACTAACCATTGGGGATAGAGGCTTTCACCAACACACCTCGATGGGTAACAATATATACGACCTAGTCACGGGTTTCCCCCATCTAATGCAAGAGGTCGATAGGGGTTTAGTAGATGTGGGACCGAGTTTCCCACGGGC
>NW_021486858.1:0-1128 GCF_001605985.2 Dendrobium catenatum | reverse complement strand
AACTCCTGAGGAGTGTCGAGCTAGGGAGAGGGCTTTGGCTTGAGAGAGTCATCGTCTCTTAGGAAGAGAAGTGCTCGGGTGGCGTAAGGCATAAGCGCTTGCACTGAATATCCGGAAGCGGCAACCACCCGCCTTTATAGAGCTTAAGAATGTCTTTGTAGCTATCGAAAGTGTTCGCGTCTTGTCGAGCACAGCTTGAAGAACAGGCAGCAACGACTTGGCCACTGCCTTGATGGTGTAGCCCAAGAAGTCCGACATCTTAAGGTGGCTGAAACGCTCGTCGCGTGGCACGTAGATGTTCATATCCAGCGAGAACAATCTGCTCTCGCTCTTCGGATCTGCAGAGCAGTCTTGGTCGGAGGCGAGCAGTCTTGCCGCGACTAGGGTAAGGGTACTTGTCTGATCCGCCGAGAACGGGCCGACGGAGGCCCGAGATTAGATCCGGGTTGCCGAGATCGTTGTAATACGTGTAGTTGTACACGCGGTCCCATTCCTCCAGCAGCAGGCTCACATCATCTCCTCGTAGGTGCTGGAGCTTCTCCTCCCGGTACAGCCTCAGCGGTTCCGGCTTGTTTTTCGGGAGAGGAGGCTAATCGAAGCAGGAATAGAGCCAGAGATCTTGGTATCAACGGAAACAGAAATCGAAAATGGGGTCGGACAGGCGGACGAGTAACACAAAAGTGTGGACAATGGTCGGACTCGTGCGTGAGATGGGAACGGAAGGCGGATCCACGGGTTTCAGGACACGATTGTATCGCGCGAGAAGCTGTCCGACGGGATGGATCTAGTTGTTGGGGATGGAGACAATGAGGATTTGGGGATGGAGACAATGAGGATTTGGGGATGGAGACAATGAGGATTTGGTTGCGAGACTGTGCGGGTGGATCTGAGGGGAAATCGCGTGCTGGAGCGGGAATGATTACGCGGGTGTGGACGAGCGCGGGAATGGGCGGATGCCTGCTGTCGCGAGCTACGTGGACGGGGCATGGCCGTTCTCGCGAACTGGACATGCAATGGCATAGATTCAGATCAACGATGCGGTCGATCGTGAGGGACGCGACCAAGGTCGTTGATGGAATTTGTTGGTGGATGACGAATCGTGCGGTAAGAGGTCCGATGGTATGGTTG
>NW_021486857.1:0-262 GCF_001605985.2 Dendrobium catenatum | reverse complement strand
TTTTAAAAGCAGTTTTCCATTCATCTCCAGGTCTAATCCTTATCTGATGATACCCACTTTTCAAATCAATTTTTTAGAATATTTTAACACCACTTAGCATATCAAGCATGTCGTCTAACCTAGGAATTGGAAACCGATATTTAATGGTTATTTTATTTATGGCTCAACTATCTACACACATTCTCCAAGTTCCATCTTTTTTAGGATTAAGCAAAGCTGGCACAGCACAAGGACTTAGACTTTCCTGGATTAATCCCTTTTC
>NW_021486856.1:0-273 GCF_001605985.2 Dendrobium catenatum | reverse complement strand
CCGTCCATCCTTTCACACTCTCCTAGTGTGGGCAGAGAAACCTTCGTCCTTTTACACTCTCCTAGTGTGGGCAGAGATCCCTCCATCCTTTTACACTCTCCTAGTTTGGGCAGAGAACCATCTGTCCTTTTACACTCACCTAGTGTGGGCAGATAACCCTTCGTCTGTTTACACTCTCTAAGTGTCGACAGAGAAATGGATCTCCTTGATAGATCTCCTTACAAGAAATCTAGAAAGAAGAAAGAAAAGAGTGAAGTAATCCAAAATCACTAG
>NW_021486855.1:0-225 GCF_001605985.2 Dendrobium catenatum | reverse complement strand
TTTTAAACATAAGAATGCTACATGATTATTTGCTAACGAATTTCATATCTGATGCTTCATTGCTAAACTAAAGCAAGAACTGAATAAAACCAATTCAATATGAAAATCATGCTTTACAGTTTAATGGAAAGGGAGGTTCATGCTTACCCATGTGCTTAACCAAAACTCTTAATGAAGCAAACTCCATTCATTCACTAGGATGTTAATAAGAAAAATACCATTGAA
>NW_021486854.1:0-1867 GCF_001605985.2 Dendrobium catenatum | reverse complement strand
TGTCTTGCTTTTGAGAGGGATAGTGTAATGTCTCATGATAAAATTTGAAAAAAAAAAATATTCTTTTTATTTTTTAAAAATCAACACTAGAGCTATATATTTCTATTTTATTAATATAATATAAGCTCAAATAAAACTAGCAATCAAAGCATCAAAATACATCTATATTCTTATCTTAAATTAATATATAACACTCATAAATCATACAATTATAATATATCATCATCAGTCTTGAGAAATAAAAATAGCTAAAGGACAAACAGAAATAAACTAACAGTAAACCTGAAGAATCCTAATATGATCAATCACACACATCTCATCCTATATCATGACCTAAAATTATTTAAATCACATATAATGAGTTAAAAGGCATAACTTGTTATCTAATCCTATAACTGTAGTTGTATGATATGAATGTAACAATAAATTCTTAAAAATAGTAGTCATATGATCTTAAATTGATTTAGAAATAATAAAACACATATGCAGTTGTAGTAGAATATGTAAATAATAAAACAGTATTATACATAAGCTAGTAAAGCAATATGGTTGGGAAATTATTAAACCAATATGGGTGGCAAATCAAAAAAGCGTTCATCATATCAGTAATATCAATAAGTAAAAAAATTATATAAAGTGATAAAACCAAAGCATAGATAAATATTGTCAAAATTATATTAATAGAGTAAAATTATATATGAATGTACACAAACTATCCAAATTTTAGATATCAGTATCAAATAAATATCTTAATCATGAGCTCAGTATATCACATGCTTAATATAATTACATTGAATCTGTATCAATAATCATTTTAGTGAATCAATAATAGTTTTGAGCAGTATCAATGTCCATATTATTAACAGTATCAGCACAATATTGTCAATAAAATGGTGATAGTAATAGTAAAGCAATGTAGTAATAGTAAACCCGTATAAGGATAGTAAATTAGCAAATAATAATAGTAAAGCAGTAAAATAGTATAATAACAGTAATAATGAATCAATAACATGCATTTTAGCTGTCACACTAAAAAAGTAAGAAGTCATTATTTAATTGGTGTTTTTCTAATAAACAATAATCCATATCATTATCTTGTTAGCTTAGTAAACAGGGTCATTACTCTTTGTCTATCGGAATAGTAATCATCTACGTATAACTCCCAATTAGTATCACGTGAATCAGTAGATGATAACATCAAACCATAATATTTTAAGAAAAGCTTATTGGCCCACCATTATGTACAAACCAGTTAGTCTCCAACCAATATTAGTGAAATCAATTTTTACTTATCCTCACACATATTATTATTACAATATTATGATAATAATATCAACCAACTATTAATCAACATTATATTCATATTTATTCCTAATACTTGTATTAAAAGTATGCTTACAGTAAAAATATCAGCTATTTTATCATTAAAATTAGTATATAATACAATAAGTTCCATTTTATCTAGTGAAATCTAATAAATGATATAGTCAAAATGTCTAGGATAATTAGTATGATAAAATACAAATAATTGTTTGGTAAAAGTTCCATAAATATGGGGAAAATGTAATAAAATCAGTTCTGAGGAGATTTAAATAGTTAAAATAAAAATATTTTAAAATAGAGATATGATTATAATCACAAATAGTGATCAGAGCAATCTCTATAAAAGTGATAAATCGATCCGACCTCTAAAATTTGACTTTCTCCATTTCACTCTGTTGAGATGCAATTTAAACAGGAATTCATATTTTTCCAATTTTCAATTATTTTCAAAAATTTGTATTGTTACAGATAATGTATGGATGTTAGGTTTATGTTATATTATAAATGATGTTCTTCTCAATCATAATAAGCATGATGTTATTTT
>NW_021486853.1:0-202 GCF_001605985.2 Dendrobium catenatum | reverse complement strand
GATTTTCTGGATTTTGGAGTCAAAGACTGCTGATTTGGAAAGAACTCCTTTTAAGCTCTTCAGTGTAGCAGACTTGTTATTTTTGGTGTTTGTGGGCATCCAGACTGCTTTTATTCTAAAGTATAGAATTAAGAAGAAACTTTGAAACACCAGGAAGTTTAGTTTTAATTTGTTCAAACATTTTCTCCCTTCTGCCAGGGGG
>NW_021486852.1:0-762 GCF_001605985.2 Dendrobium catenatum | reverse complement strand
ATGGCATAGTAGAACTTGAGGTAGTTTCCTGTCAAATTATATGCCTATTAGAATTTCCAGAGTCTTTATTTCATTTGACAATCTAGTACAGCTAATTAATTGATAATTAATCTGAGTCAAGAAACAATGACCCAAAGATACAAAAGTATTAAATAAATGAAAACGAATTATTAAAAAAAATAAAATAATTAACTGCTTTAAATTGAAGCAAATGCAGATTACTTGCAAAAAAAAAAAAAACAATTACAAGTCAAGTATGATATAGTCAAAGTGTAAAATGAATTCTCTTTAATATCAGAAAAGAAAGTCCCAAATTTCTTTATATGATATTACCTTCCTGAACTTCATTTTTTCCAGGAGTAAATAGCAAAAGGCATTTACAATATCTTTGTGTACGCTTTAAACCATTATTACAAAGATATGAAATCACAGTAGTGTGCAACTGATGGAAATGTTTGGTAACGCAGTCCTACAGTTGATTTTTTGTTGTTTATATGGAAGTAGAACAGCTTTAACGAGAAATTAAACCACATTAAATTAAGAAAACATAGTATCTAAGAGTATTAACACAATATAAAAATGAAATAGCATATTTTAAGCTATTGGACATTCATGATTGTTAAAGGTATAAGCAAAAAATGGTCGGGGTAAGGCTAATAATGATGATGATGATAAAAAATAAATTAATAAATTAAAAACAAAAAAACTTAGCGAAAGAAAACAATCTTACCTCGGTAATTTTTTTTCCCACAGTCTTCATTA
>NW_021486851.1:0-356 GCF_001605985.2 Dendrobium catenatum | reverse complement strand
GGTGAAATTTATATTCGTCGGAAATATTTCTGACGAATTTTCAGCCGGAATTTCGCGGAAATTGTTCTGGCGGAAAGTTTTACGCCGATAACAATTGTCCGACGCGCGTTGAATTAGCGTAAATATTTTCGCCGGAAATCAGTATTTCCGATAGATTTTGGCCATTTTCCAAAGAAAAATAGATGCCATAAATTGACATTTTTCCTGACATTTTTCCTGTAGTGATGTACTTGTAAGGTGGTTATCAAACATCCTTCAAAATTTTACAAATGAAGTGGGCATGCTAATGAACCACATGAGCACTAACTCCTTGAAGATTATAAAGAACAACGAACACTTCAAAGATTTATTGATGT
>NW_021486850.1:0-430 GCF_001605985.2 Dendrobium catenatum | reverse complement strand
CGTGTTTCTCGTCTGAGCCGGTCCCGTGTGGACCGGTCTAACAGATTGGTTGATTTGCTTTTGTTTTGTCTTTGAAAGTTCCAATGTGGGATTAATGCAAACAAGCATGATTAGGGTTTGCAGGACAGAATCGGGATAAGAATGGGTGAAAGCAAATTGGAGAGCGAATTAGGAGGGTGAGGGGCATGACTAACGGTTTGATTTTGCTGAAGTTGTTGTTCCTTGTTTTCATGAAATTTTTCATTGATGTCACCAGTAAATAAAGGAGAATTATTACACTGCAGGAGTAAGGAAGTAAGGATAAAAAATAGGGGAATTATTGTCGTTTTAATTTAGCATTTTATTGCACGATTCTGTTAGCTCCTCAAAACCATACTAATAATTGAACTCAAATGTTGGATCCAAATTGAACTTGAGCTAAACTGACTAA
>NW_021486849.1:0-261 GCF_001605985.2 Dendrobium catenatum | reverse complement strand
CAATATTTTTGTATAAAAATTTTATTATAAAATATTTGGAAAAAAAATATAAATTTCAATAAAAAATATTTGGAATTAAAAAAAAATCCTTAACTGGAAGATAATATAACTGAATTTGAATGACTTTGGCTTCGTTTGGGACAGCTTTCTTACTACTTCTTAAAGCAGCTTTTTAGTATAAAAATTTAAATTTTATAATGAAAAGCTGCTTTAAGAAGCAGTAAGAAAGCGGTCCCAATCGAAACCTTTGTTTGGAAATTG
>NW_021486848.1:0-270 GCF_001605985.2 Dendrobium catenatum | reverse complement strand
CCCACCATCCGCTTTAAGTGAAAGATGGTGAAATTTTCAATTTTAAATATCAAACTCTTTCAACGCAAATTTCCAAACATCCAAACATTCCAATTTTCCAAACCTATGCTGCTACTATATGCCAGATAACATGTATTCTCCATATGTATCTGATTGACGACTAGACTTAATCGAAAATTCTCTCTCGTGATCGGGAGGGGTAATTAACTATAGGGGCTTGCGCCTATAGGAAAACAAAACTCATATCATAAAGTCCTCACAAAATGAGGG
>NW_021486847.1:0-292 GCF_001605985.2 Dendrobium catenatum | reverse complement strand
TTTTTGTTAGTGATATGATTTTCTTCTCTAAACAAAAATTTAAACTCAGTTTAACCATTGGCTTTTTATTTAAGATCTTTTTCTTATCTTGCTACATTAATTTATCTTATGCATAATAGCCAAAGTTTTTAGATATCATTCAAGCTTTTGAAATCTTTCTATTGCATGTATCACATGATTTTGAATTTGTGTTGTGGATTATTCATCCCTATGTTAGAGAGAGAGCTCCTATTCTCTAATATTTGGAGGATATACCCACAACTAAGTTTTTTTAAGGGTATATTAAAGAGTT
>NW_021486846.1:0-304 GCF_001605985.2 Dendrobium catenatum | reverse complement strand
TATTTATATTTATGAATTTTTGTATTTTTTATTGAGGAACTTAATTTTTGAAGTTATGAAGGAAAAGAGAATGAGCAATTAAGTAGTGATGTGATATCAATTTTAAGTGCACATTTATTTGAGAATTTAATTATGTCAAATTTATTAGCTGAATTTAGACAGAGTAAGCTTTCATCCCTTGAAGTATTTTATTGTATTTTTTGACATTCAAAGTGATATATCCTGTAAATATGATGAAGATTTCATAAAAATTTAGAGTGCTCTATAAAATGACTCATATTGATCACATTGATTATAAAATGCT
>NW_021486845.1:0-286 GCF_001605985.2 Dendrobium catenatum | reverse complement strand
CATATTTTAATATAAAAGAAAATTTATGTTAATAATTTTAAATATATTACATAATCTATAAAATTATTAAAATATGGTAAAAAAGAGCAATGCTAGATTTTGCTTAAAAAAATAAAATTTATCAATTGTTTATTCATCATTATCAGGGGTGTAAACGAGTCGAGTCGAGTTTAGGCCCATATCGAGCTCGGCTCGTCAGTTGGAAAGCGAGCTCAAACTTGAGCTCGTCTCACTATAAATGAGCTCGAGCTGGCTGGCAAGCCATTGGCGGGAATTTTAAAATTTA
>NW_021486844.1:0-15771 GCF_001605985.2 Dendrobium catenatum | reverse complement strand
TCATGATCATTCTGATGAATTTGAACAGCTTTTTGGACGCTGTTTGGACTGCATAGGTTTGTGATACGATCAATTTTTAGTTTTCTTTGGGGTCGATTTTATCAGTATATGCATGGCTGCTATGTGCAGGAACGATTGTATTGGCAACTTTCTGTCACGTTATGTCCTTTGGAAGTAGGTTTACACTAATTTAGCAAGGAGAACTCACTGTCTGGGCCTTCTTGTTTCAATAACGTTTGAATTTCTTTTTTTTCTGGCAAGGTGATTTTGTATACACCTATTTCTACAAGGTAGGCTGGAGAATTTTATTCTTTTGGTATTGCAAATATCTTGGACTTTCATATCTTTCCTCTCTGTTTCTTTACTGCCTTCAACAACTACAATTGATTTTTAAGAATTTCTTTTAATTTGCCAAAACTAATTTTAGATAGAATTACCACAATCCTATCTTTCTCACAATTGATTTTTTTTAAATTACAGATTTTTGCCATCCATAATTTTAGCAAATAAAGCTTCCAGAAATGTAGATTTCAGTTTCTAGTTGTTGTATTGAAATTAGCAGAACAGAGAAATAAGCCTGCGATTTTATTAAGAACGTTGTACATCTACATTCCATCTTGCTTGCATTTATAAAAAACAATCTTGAGATTCAAAAATATAATGATTTTATTTTTTACTCATTTTTTTGTTAAGTTCTTGTTGCATTTCTATAAGTAAAAAAACAAAATACAAATATATTTGTACAACATTATCTGAATTTTACGTCTGCAAAACAAAAAAGAAGGAAGATTTTCACTGTAATCTTTTTCCCATATAAAATTATAATTAAGAGCAAGCCGTGCACTTGGGAATAACTCCTCGTAAGTTATAGTAGCCATTATAGTCTTGCTGTTCAGAGCTTTGATAAGTTGCAATTGGTCAAAATCCATAGCAAGATGATGGGGATTGATTTATTATGAAATAAATAAATGCTATTTAAAATAATAATAAATTATTTTACCCAAACTAAATTAAGCTTGATTTATTTTAAATTGATTGAAGTAAATTTTAACTTAATTCGATTTAGGTTTAAATAAATTGAATTAAATAAAAAGTTTTTTTAACACCAAATAATATTAATTATTATAAATACACTGCTTTTATAAACATACTTATTTTAATGCCAAAATAAATTTTTAAAAAAATTCTTTCACTTTACTCTGGATATACCTAACCAAACAATGGAAATAATTCTCATGCGTTTATTTTATAGACAACCAAACAGGCTCAAAGTATTCAGAATGTATTACATTTACTTTACATTATATTTACTTTACATTGCATTTCTTTTTTAGGCAATGAAACATCCCCTTAGAGAAAACTAGGATGCCAAATTCTTACAATTCAAAGTGATTATAGAGGTGAATTTAAAAATAAAAAAAAAATGAGAATTTTTATAAAGAATATGGAATTAATCATAATTTTTCTACACCTATAACCCCTCAGCAGAATGGGATAATTGAAAGAAAGAATAGAAAATTAATTGAAGCCGCTAGAGTCATGTTGGCAGAATATTTATTTCATAAATATTTTTGGGCTGAAGCGATTAGTACTGCAGGCTATATTCTGAATAGGGTGAACATAAGGTTAAAATTAAATAGAACACCCTATGAGCTTCTTAAAGGGAGAATACCTAATTTGTCATATTTGCATGTTTTTGGATGTAAGGTGTTCATTCATAATAATGAAAAATCTTCTTTAGAAAAAATTTATACAAAATCAGATGAAGAAATTTTTCTTGGATACTCTAGTGTTAGAAAATCATATAAAGTATTTAACAAAAGAACTTTGGTAGTTGAGGAGATCACGCATGTTGTATTTGATGATTTTGGCATTTTAGAAGAGCCAATTTTGGGAGAGGATGATATAGAAAATAACTCCAAAAGGATTGAGAAGATTAATTTAGATGGAAATTTTAAACAAGAAGACCATTTTCCTAAAGATTTGAAATTTCTAAAAACCATCCCAAGAGATTGATTTTAGGTGAACCTAGTGAGAGTGTTAGGACTAGGCGTGTATTGAGATCGTTGCTACTTCATTTTTCCTGTTTGATATTATTGTAACTTGTATGTTTTTGAAGATTCCAAATATTACTGCTTTGATTATTATTTCTCTCAACATATTTTGGAAGAATTTTTTTGCTCTTGTGTGTACTAATATTTCAGGGAAATCATACTCTAGATTATTGAAGACTTCAAATCAAGATCAGTTTAGAGTTTATCGTGATTGAAGTATGTATTTTTCATTTTATTGAGTCTGAGAGAATGTGATTATAATTGAGTAACGGAGAACACACACACACACACCGGGGGAGAGTTTAAAATTCACTAATCATATTGTATGATATTACTTTGTACGGGACGATCTAGTTAGTTATTTTTCCAATGAGAAGTTGAACGAACATAAAAAAAAAAATTTTGAAGTATGGATGGTACGTGATGATCCTAGTTCGTACATGCTTTCACGATTATAAACATCATGGATTCGTTCTCGTCGATTTTTTTTTTAAATATGGATCGTATGGGATGATCCTAGTTCATTCATGCTTTCACGAGTATGAACATCTCAGGTCCATTCTAGCCAAAAATATTTTTTCTAAGTATGGATCATACGGGACGATCCTAGTTCGTACATGTTTTCACGAGTATGAATGTCTCGGGTCCATTCTCGCCAAAAAATATTTTTTCTAAGTTACGATTGTACTGCACGAACCATGTTTGTACTTGCTTTCATGAGTATGATCTTCTCGGGTCTGATCTTGCTCAAAAATATTTTTTTCTAAGTATGGATCGTACAGTATGAACCCAGTTTGTACATGCCTTCCAGAGTATGAAAATGTGATGTCGTATTTTGTCCCGATGTTTCGTTCCAATGAAATTTGAAAAGTTTCATATTGTTCATCCCAGATGAACTTGGTTCATACTGAACGATGATCTGGTACAAAATGAGTTTGTACGGATTCACAATAGATTCATACGTAATAGTATTTGAATTGTTTATACATATAAAATACGATTGTACTGTATGAGCGTGTACACTCAAAAATTGAAAAATTCAGTTTTCTAGATGATTTTTAAGGTTCATTAAGAACTGACGTAAAATATCTTATCTACGTAATGTTTCAAGGGAAATTAAAGGAGAGAGTGTGAGAGAGTGTTTGAGAGAGATCTCTTGCAAGTAGAGTGTGAAGGGTTCACAAGGTTACTCAAAGATAAAGATCTCTTTGTAATTGTGGTTATCACTCTTCCTCTTGTCTTTTTGGATTGCTCGTGAGAAGATCTTTGGATAAGATCCAATTTTCAATCTATAATTTGAGAGTGTGACCAGATGATGGTTCTCTACCACCACTTGGAAGGTGTGAAAGGATGACCGTTCCCTGCCAACACTTGGAGAGTGTAAACAGCCGAAGGTACTTTGCCTACACTTGGAGGGTGTGAAAGGATGAAGGTTCTCTACCTACACTTAGAGGGTGTGAAAGGATGACGGTTCTTTGCCGCAACGGGGATTAGTGGAAGAGAGTTTTGTAAAGGCTTCTCTGCCTTATTGTGGGGGCAAAAGGAGAGTCACTTTTGGTAATAGTATAATACTTGAAGAGGAGTCTTCAGGGAGTGGATATTGGTCCTGTTTGACCGAACCATTATAAATCTTTGTGATTTAATTTTTCGCTGCTTACTACAAGTTTTTAATTTCATGGTTGAAAAATTTACGTTCAAAACTTCAATTAACTTACTACGAATCATCAACTGGTTTCAAAATTTTAAATCTAAGAGAATTTTTAAAATCACCAATTCACCCCCTCTTGGTTAGCCTTGGGACATTAGCTTAGGTTTTACAACTTATTCAAGTTTCAACAAGTGGTATCAAATCTTTATTTCAAAACCATAAGTTTAGAATATTTTTTGAAAAATAAGCATGACTACATTTAGAAATTGGAACACACCAAAAGGTTACTTGATCACTAGACCTCTTTTGTTTGATAACATCCCTTTAGATTTTTAAAAAACACCCATGTTTATATTTTTACAGTCACTAGATTATTATATGTGGATCTTTGTTCAAGAAGGGTATACAAAACCAACTAAATTAGTTGATGGTATTAGAGTTGAAACAGCCTTTATAAATTGGACTATAGAAGAACATGACTTAGCATAACTTAGCGCAAAATGTTTAAATAATTTCTTTTGTACACTTAAGTTAGAAGACTACATGCGGGTTTCCACTTATAAAAGTGGAAAGGACATATGGATAGACTTTGTATTACTTATGAAGGGAATAATGAAATAAAGTAATCGAGACTAAAAATCTTGTTACATGATTATGAATTATTTTGCATGAAACCTAATGAATCTATTTCTGACATGTACACAAGTGTGAAAGGATGACATTGCCTTGATGACTAGGCAATTTAGGAGCTTTCTTAAAAGGAAGCAGAGGAGATACTAGTAGTGGAACAAAAGTAAGTTTAATAAGAATATTAAGGTTCCTAATAATGTAATTTGCTATTAATACAAGAAACTTGGACATGTAAAATTGGATTGCCCAAACCTAAAAGCCACTTCTAGCAAGGAGAAGGTAGAGGAGAAACCAAATGTGAAGAAGGGCAAGAAGAGATTCCAAATAGCTTTTTGGGCGGACTCGGCTTTGAATTCATCAGAAATAAAAAAGATGGAGGAAGTCACCAAATTGTACTTCATGGCCAATAATCTTAATAAGTAAGATCAAGAAGAGGTATGTGACTTAACATATGCTGAACTGTTAGAAGTTTCTGAAAGGATTCATGACGCATATAGGAAGCCAAGGAAAATATATGCTAGTATGAATTTAGAATTATAAGAATTGCAAAGAGAACATGAAATCCTTAGGAAAGATCATGCATTGATAGATAATAACCACATGAGCTTACTTGATGAATTTGATGGCTTGAATAAGAAGAATGAAATTTTAAAATCATCTTATGCTCAATTGGAAAAAGATTTCAAAAAAATTTAAGGATGAATCAGAGAATAGAGAGCATTATTTAAATTTTGATAAATATGTGTTAGAAGATTTAAACACATTTCTGAAGTTAAAAGTAAAAGCTCTCAAGGAAAATAGGAAACCACCAACACTTGAAGATTTTACTAATCCTAATTTGTATCCAAAATTTTCAAAACCCAAGAAAATCAAAGTTATTATAGAAAATTAAGAAAACCTTTTCCTAGAGTAAAATATTTTTCTTGTGGCATAATTGGACATATTGCACACACTTGTACTATACATCGAAAAATTCATTCAGTGTGGAAATCAAAGATGCATAAACCTAGACATATCATACATACATCTATTTTTAATTTCCAAAGAAAGACCCAAACTTGTTTGGGTTCCCAGGTCTAATATTTGATAATTTTATAGGCACGCTCTCATACAAGGCCTCATGAGAGAATTTGGTACCTGGAAAATGGTTGCTTAAAGCACATAACTAGAGACACTAAGCAATTTATATCGCTGGAAGCTTGAAGTGGAGACAGGGTTATAGTTGGAGATAACACTACTAGGAAAGTGGTTTGATCAGGTATGATTGAAAACTTGCATAATTTTTTCATTAAAAATGTGCTATTTGTAGAAGGCTTAAAGTATAATCTATTGAGTATTATCCAGCTATGTGATAAAGGATATAGTGTAAAACTTTTTCCTACTAGCTGTATATTAAGCCTAAATGGTAATGATGTTTTGCATGGACTAAGGGTAAACAATATTTATATGCTAAATTTAAATTAGTATTAAAACTCTTAATGCTTTTTGCTTGAAAACTATTTATGATGAATGATGTTTATGACATATGAGACTCTGTCACTCTAGTATAAAAAACCTTAGGAAAATTACCTAAAAAAAATTATTTAGAGGTATACCCAAACTATACTTTACTAAGGATCACCTTTTCGATGCATGTCATTTAGAAAAATAGGTGAAGTCCTCTTTTCAGTTCAACCAGGATCTTAGAACTAGTAAACCTTTGGAGATTTTGCATATTGATCTTTTTGGACCAGTTGGAACTGTAAGTCTAAGAGGGAAGGTATACAGATTTATGATTGTAGATGAAGACTTTCTATCTAAAGCAAATGAGGAGTCTTACTATAAGTTTGCCTTTGCCAAAATTACTCCTTTTAGGATCCTGCTTCAAGAAGATATTCATTTTCAAGTCATGCCCCTTTTTGCTACCACTCAATTTGCCTTTATCCTGAGTTTAATTCATGGATACAATAAATAAACCTTTCACCACTTTCTAGCAAACATGCCCTTTAGTTCTGATGAGAGTTGGATTAGATCTTATATTTTTAAGAAAAATGTAGAAATCACTAAGGAATATTTGGGAATCATTTTGCATTTAAGAACTCAAGGAATTAGAGCCCACATAATGACTTCTACATCTATGTTTGATTGGACTGAAATAAATAAAATTATTAGAGGGATTGAACAAGCATGTCATTTACCTAGAGTCTATACCTTAAATCAAAATGCAAGGGTCATTAAACATGTCCTTAGAACTTCTATTATTCCTAAAGCTAGTGACCGTATTAACATTATTCCTCTTTTGTCCACTATTACCTATCTTATCATGACTGGACAACCTATAGATGAAGCCCAACTTATTCTTGATTATATTCATGACCTTTTTGAAATTGGGTATGTCTCTCATAAGAGGAAGAAGAACATTACTTTAGGATACCTAGTAACCTATATCCTTGAGAAGAAGTACAATCTTGTTCATCCTGACCCACAACTTGAATTGTCTATCTAGTTCACTGATGCTTTATTTCATGCACTCTTTGGGAAAGGTGATAATAAAAGTAAAGATTCTGAGGGAGAAGGGGGAGAATCAGCACTTGCACTTGTGCTTTCTTATGGACCTTACTTTCAGGAGACGGTCTAGCGCTTTGACCGACTAGAGAGTCATTTTGATTAGTGCTTTGATCAAATTCAGACTCACCTAAACCAGCAAGATGCTCAATACCTGCAGGACATGGGTTGGATTTGAAGTCAGTTTGAATCAGTGAACACCAATGTGGTTATTATGAATAGCTATTTTTTTATATTCAACCAGCCTCCTCCTCTAGACCAGGGCCTCTCAAATTTTTAGATGTACTTCCTATGTGTTTTCTTTGCCAGTCCTTAGAGATGTGATGTGATGATTTCTATAGTTTCTATACTTGTGTTTGTTTAATATTTTTTATACTTATCTTGTTTTAGATTTTTGATGTTGTTATGTTATCTTATTTTGAGATTTAATATTGATATCAGATGTGCTTTATTGTTTTAGATCTTCATATTGATATCAATAAAAAAATTTCTTGTTTTGTTTACCTAATTTTATTCTTTATTTAAAATGTTAGTTTGCCTATATGATAATCCTGACTTAATTGATCTAAAATGTGTTATAATATGAACAATAATACAAAAATTAATTTCATTAGAAAATTTAATTTATTAAAAATATAAGTTAATTTATAACTCAATTAAGTTAAGGCTATCAATCTCATGTTCTTTTTAGGCATACATAATTTTAATATTATTATTGCAATTTTGATGTCTTATTATTCTTTATTTCTCTTTTCAATATATTTATCTTTATACTTAGAGAAGTTTGACTTTTTAGATTATTGATTTTGGAAAGATCAATTAAAAAATTAGAGAAATGTATAAATATATAAAAATTTAAAGAATGCGATATGATTTGCAAATTGAAAAGAGGCACAAAATTAACCCAAATACAAAAAGATGCACAAAGTGTGGCACAAATATTTGAAAAGAAGCACAATATTGTCAAATAAGTGTATTGATAATGTTCTTTCCTCAATCTTTTAATCTTTAATTTCAAATCAATCTAATGTTTAATTATATTTTGTGTTAGAAACTAACTTAAATTAGTCTTCATTTCGTCACTTTTGCAATAATTCTCTTTATCTATTTGTCTAGATTATTTCATGACCTTGATATATTTATCTTGTCTATATTATATTTTAATTTAAATGTTATGAATATTTATTTTTCTTTAATGGACATTAATCTTATTATTGCAGTTATAAATCAATCTTTTTAAGATCAATTATCAAAGATTTCTCATATGACTTTTTACATTTCTTTTATTTTTCTTCTTCCTTCTTATTATTTTTGTCAAAAAGGGGGAGAGCAGATTTATTATTTGTTTGCATTTGATTTTTTTTATTTAAGTGTTCGTTAGAGTTATTTTATTTTTCTATTTGAAGTGTTTTATTAGTCTACGAAAAATTAAAAAAAAAAAGTTTATTCTTAATAGAACTTCCCTTATATTCACATGCTTATTCATTTAGGAGGAGTTAAGGAGAAGTTTATAGTATTTAAATTTATTCAAATAATAATTATTTTGTCATCATAAAAAAGGGGGAGATTATTGAGATAGTTGCTACTTAATTTTTCCAGTTTGATATTCTTGCAACTTGTATGTTTTTGATGATTCCAAATATTATTTCTTTGATTAGTATTTCTTCTAATATATTTTGTAAGAATTATTTTTCTCTTGTGTGTACTAACATTTCAGGTAAATCATACTCTGGATTATTAAAGACTCCAAATCAATATTCATTTAGAGTTTATTGTGATTGAAGTATGTATTTTTCATTTTATTGAGTCTGAAAAAAGTGTGATTGTAATTAAGTAAATGAGCACACACACATCAGAGGAGAGTTTAAAATTCATATTTTTTTAACTAATCGTACTGTATGATATCACTTCATACGAGATGATCTGGTCAGTTATTTTCCCAATGAGCAGTCAAACGGATAGAACTAATTTTTTTTTAAGTATGGATCATACGGGATGATTCCAGTTTGTACATGCTTTCATGAGTACGAACGTCTCAGGTCCATTCTTGCCAAAAAAATATTTTTTCAAAGTATGGATTGTACAGGACGATCTCAGTTCATACATATTTTTATAAGTATAAACGTCTTAGGTCTGTTCTCTCCGAAAAATATTTTTTCTATGTATGGATCATACGGGACGATCCCAGTTCGTACATGCTTTCATGAGTACGAACATCTTGGGTCCGTTCTCACTGAAAAATATTTTTTCTAAGTTATGATCGTACTGTATGAGCCATGTTCGTACATATTTTCATGAGTTCGATCTTCTCGGGTCTGATCTTGCTCAAAAAATATTTTTTCTAAGTAGGATTGTACTATGCGAACCTAATTTATACTTGCTTTCTAGAGTACAAAAATGTGAGGTCCCATTTTTAAATTCCCTAATCATGTGTATAAATTAAAAAAGGTATTGTATGGATTGAAATATACACCTAGAGCTTGGTGTGAGAGGTTAAGCACTTTTTTATTAGAGAGATTTTTTATAAAAGGAAGTGTGGACACCACTCTCTTTTTAAAGAAATTAGTTGATGATATACTCATTATTTAAATTTATATTGATTATATTATCTTTGGATCTATAAATAAAAATCTTTATAATTTAAAATCTTTGTAATACTCATTATTTAAATTTATATTAGTGTCCAGGATGATCTCAAATCGGGACGATCAGAATTTATCTCTGTTCATCGTATAGTACGAATGTATTCGTACAATATGATTTTTAATTAGTAATTAAGCCTTGATTTATTCCACTAATCACGGGTTAATTTAAATAAGTATTTAAAATAAATCGTACAGTACAAAGTCCTTCATACAGTACGAACGGTTGAGAAAAACTTACTTAAGTTAATTTCATGGTTAGGGTTTTGGATTTGGAACACATCTTACTGTACGATAATATTTGTACGGTACGATCTATTCACAAAAATTATTTTATAAGATCAGATCATACAGTATGAAATAAAGGCGTACAATACGATCACCAGAGAAAGAAAACCTATATTTTTTACTTTTAAAACCCTCTCCCCCTGTGTGTGTGCATGGTTGCTCAGACTTACATGCAGTTTATGGCCAGACTCAAGAAAATAAAAAATAAAATAAATAACAAATTACATTATCAGACTCATACTCTTAATCTAACCAGTCTTGAGTCTTCCTATTGTCCTGAGTAGCTTGTGATCTTCCTAAAATATTAGTACTCAGGGACAATAGCAAACAATAAATGATATTCAATGAATAGTAGATCAGGCGACATTATTTGTCATGACAAAATCTCAAACCTCGGGGTTATGGTCCGCAACAAATAACTCCCCCTTTTTGATGATGTCAATAATGTTTGTTGTAGACAATTTTGAAAGACACACAACACAGCACACAACACCCACACAACACACAACACACACAACACACACACATAATATATATATATATATTAATAGAAAAGAAAAATACGAACTAGATAGGATAAGAAAAGAGATGAAATGCTTTCTATTGAAATGCAAAAGGAACTACAACATAAGCAAACTACAAACAAACCTTCTCCCCCTTTTTGACAAGGCACCAAAAGGAAGGAAGCAAATAACACTAAGAAAGAAAAAATCAAAACATATACTTCCAAATGGAAGGATCCTGTCACTTGGAGGTTGGAGGTGGGTTATGCTGAAAATTAGTAAAAGGATTTGGGTCAAAATTCGTTGATCAAATCGCTGTGAAGCATTCCCACAAAACCATTGCATGTAGGTCTCGTGTTACTGATGTTTCTCTTGTATGTGCATATCAAGACGAGTCTGAAATTGGTCAAAGCGTTCGACCAAATCATCGTGAGGATAAGCTGGTGCAGGAGCTCGGGGTGCTGCATGTCGTCGTGGTTGAGCTTGAGCAACTACGGGGGCAGCTTCTCCTTCTTCATCGTCAAAGTTAGGTTCTCCAGGCTCTTGTCCCTGATGAAAAAGAATATGGAAAGAGGCATCCGTATAAGAGATTGGAAGATTATCAGGTTCACCAGGATATGTTAATTGGTATTTATTTTGAAGGATGTATCATATAAGGTGACCAAGAGCTAGATTTTATTTCCAGTGAGTAGTAGGGAGGCGAACAAAAGTTATATGATGAATGTAGTAAATAATCATATCTACCTCATCGAATTTGGTGTTGGACATGATAAGATAAGTAACGACATATAAAGTTGGGGTCATGTTGATCCGGTCGCCAGCTTTGGGTATTATAGAGGTTCTAAGGACATGTTGAATAATTCTGGCATTTCGGTTGAGTGATTGGATGAGTAGTTGGTGTTGATTGAAGGCATCATTCCTAAGGACACGATTAACATCACTCTAGTCAAATTTGTTTGTTAGAAAGGAACAAACTCGAGGTCCTTCAGTGGATAGCCCAATATATTGGATAATGTCAGCTTTGGTAATCTCGATGTTTTGGCGATCGACAAAGGAGTGGAAAGTTGTATTGTCGGCAGTGTATGTTAGATTTGCTAGAAATTCCAATAAAAGTTCAGAGTTGTAGGGAAAGGCTAGGGTGAGAAGGAACTGAAAGGTGGTGGAAGCAAAGAGGTTCAGTACCTCTAAGTTCAGAGCAACCTGATTGAGCATTTTTGATGGTGTAATCTTGAAGGCTTTATACTTATGATAGGCCTCTTCACACTCAGCATTTAGAAAGCGAGCACTGTGACGGCTAGAGGAAGACGAACTTCCAGATGCCAAACGACCTCTCTTGCTGGAACTCGACATGATTAGGAAGGTAAGTAGATGAAGATATGTGAGTGAAGAGTTTGGAGTGAAGAGATCTGTCAAGCAAGGCAATTTATAGAATTTTCCCAACATCGTACAGTACGATCGTGTTTCTTACAATATGATTGGTAATAAATGTTCTGACGGATCGTTTTGGGAAAAAGTGGTCAACTCATACAATATAATGTGTATCGTATAGTTCGATCAGAAGGATTTCGATCATCCCGAGGGTCGTTGGTACGACCTTTGACAAAAGTTTTGTACTATACGAACAGGTGTATCGTATAGTACGAACAACAATTATATTATACCAGACACCTTTAACTCATTCTCATCCATTTTGCTGACGTGGATCGTACAGTACGAAGAGGAGGTATCGTACCATACGATGATCAATAATATTATACAAGACTGATTGAATGCCAACCAGCTATTTTGTACAGTATGATGGGGATCGTACAGTACGATCAACATAGGTGAAATTTGCCTATGGTTGTGCTTTGTGTAGATTTAGAGGTATCGTATAAGATGATAGGGGATCGTACAGTACGATAATAAAATGTCAAATTTGGTGGTTTAGTGTAGTGAGTGTGTGATGATCAGGAACAACCTTAGAAGAGGTTTATTTATTTATTTTTTTTGTTTTTGTTTTATGCATTAATGTATATGACACCTAGTCTAGTCCTCAAGGTGCTAAAGGTGTCGAATGCTAGCGATTTTGTGAATATGTCAGCCAATTGATCTTCTGTAGCGATTGATGCAATTCTATATCTCCCTTAGAGACGTGATCTCTTATGAAATGGTGTCTACTATCTATATGTTTCATTCTAGAGTGCTGAATTGGGTTCTTAGAGATGCAAATTGCACTTGTGTTGTAACAGATGATTGAGATGGTTCCTTCAGGTAGGCCAAGATCAATAATTTGTTATTTTAACCATAGTACTTGTGCAACACAACTTCATATTGCAATATATTCTACCTCGGCCGTGGAAAGGGCTATTGAGTTTTGCTTCCTATTGGACCAAGAAACTAATGACTGTCCTATGATTTGGCAGGTACTAGAGGTGCTTTTTCTATCTATCATACATCCTGTAAAATTAGAATCTGAGTACCTTAAGATTTTAAAGGAAGTGCTGTGCCTAGGATACCAAATTCCTAAGTTCGAGATGCCTAGAAGATATCTAAGGATTCTCTTGACCGCAGTTAAGTGAGACCTGAGCTCTTAGGATCGGCTTGAAAAATGGGCACAGAGGCACACACTAACTTTATGTCCAGTCCTACTGGCACTCAGGTAAAGAAGGGATCCAATCATTCCTCTATATTTTTTTTGATCTACTGATTACCACTAGGATATTTGTCTAATTGAATTATTGAGTCCATTGAGTGTTCATGGGTTTTAGCACTATCCATTTTAATATTTTTTTTAAAAATATCCTTCAATGTACTTTGTTTGGCTAAGAAAGTTCCCTGTTATCCATTTTGTTTTAAACACTAAAGCCAAGAAAGTAAATTAGTTATCCATCATGGCTCATTTCATACTCATTACTCATAGTTTTTGAGATTCCATACACACAAGTTTTTATTTGAAGATCCAAATAAGATGTCATCCACATAAAATTTGAAACAAATGAGAAATTTAATTTTTGATCCTTTTATAAAAAAGAGTGTAGTATATACACTGAAAGTTCGTTCAGGATGTTTAAGCCCCTAATGAACTTAAGTCCCAAGCTAACCTAGAGGGGGGGGGGGTGAAATTGGTATTTTTTAAAAATTCTGAGACAAGAAAATAAATTCACAAAACCAAATCACACCATCAACCAAATGCGGAATTTAAAAGTGCGGAAGCAAAAATAAGAAACACAAAGATTTAATAGTGGTTCGGTCCGACTAGACTACGTCCACTCCTTTTGGAGCACCCTCCAATATTTGCACTACAAAAACCGTGACTCTCCCTTTAGCCCCACAGTTAGGCGGAGAAAGCCTCACAAGAAATACTCCTTTTTGTCACCCCCGGCAAGGCAGAGAACCTTAACCTCCCTTTTGCTTCCTTCCCTGAAGCTGGCAAAGAGAACCACCAACTAAAAGCAAAACTCCTTACCTCTACTGACCCTTCCACGGAGAGAACTCCAGATGAAAGCAAGCAGAGCGATCCTTGAGCAACCTTGTGAATCCCCTCAACAAGCTCCCCTCACAAAGATCCTCTCTCTCTCCCTCTCTCTCTTTCTCTCCTCAAGGTCTTCTCAGGTCAAGGCAGCAGCCAAAGGTCTCTAAAAAAATGTTTGAAAAGAAGAGCTTTTCTTTAAATAGAAGAGCTCAGGCAAGAGGAGCTCATTAATTGCGTAGCCCGACTTTATCGTCTCGGCTGATATGGACACTCGGCCTGGCCGATTAAGTACATAATTAAGGAAAGATCGGCCAGAGCCACAGCCCTGGGACAATCCTGGACGATTGGAAATTTCGGCTTGATCGTCCCAGGCCTTATCTCACGATCGTCTGTCCCCATTAGTTCAAATCAGAGGTAAATCGTCCTGGAGTCAACAGCCCTGGGAAACAGTCCCTGACCGATTTGAAAATTTGGCTTGACCGTCAAGCCGATCCACGATTCATCCTGGACGATATGATCGTATCAATCATCGCTTAATTATTCCCTTGAATTTCCTGATCAATTAAGAACATAGATTTGATATTTTCATCCAGGACGATCCTGCAATCGTCTTGGACGATAATTTAAATTCGTATTGGCCTAAAACTGTCTAAGGCGGCTATCTCTTTCTTATTGAGCTTAATTCGTGCCTGGCCGATTACACGTAATCGTCCAGGCCAGATATGTTATGTCGGCTGCCTTATTAAAGAATCCTTAAATTAGACTTTCTGTTTTAAGGCTGATCGTCCGGACGATATAAATATCGGCCGGGCGATGTGGGCAAAAACATGATTTCTAAAGCCTCTCAAGTGTGTGTGTGACGGGTTACTTGCATCAAAGTCTTTTGTTCTTACAAGTAGACTCAAAAGGTGAAAATAAAATTAGCAGACTGAACTCAAACCCTAAACCCTACGCGAATCCTGGACTTGCTTCCTCTTGATTCGTCCGATCTCGATTTCCTGAAAAAAGTTAGAAAGCAAACAAGTAGTCCAAGAGAGATAGTGGTTTGTTCAATCATCAAAACATAAGCCATGAAAATAGTTTGCAACAATCTCCCCTTTTTGATGATGGCAACCACTCGAAATACAGATGGATAAAAAAATTCAGGATTGATGTAAAAAAGAACCTCAATAAACTTTCTCCCCCTTTTGACATAATAAAAAGGAGGATTCAAGAAAGCAGAACGAAGAGACCCCCCTTTTTTTTTTTTTTTTTTAATCAAGGCATGAACATGATAGCATTCCATGGGGTGATTGATGTCAAAAATTTGTGAGTTAATGTGTTAATAAGCTCATCAAATCTATAGAGTTAGAATATCCGTTCAATGGCTACCCTTACTCAAGAATTTTTAGGGTAGAATTGTCTTTTGAAATCAATGACCTAAACTCAATAAATTAATGGTTGATGAGAAAAAAAAAGATTTTTTACTTATCACTTGGCTTAAAGAAAAAAATTATCTTCATACAAATATGAGTAGAATAAATTTACACAATCGCAATTTAATCCGAAGTCAAGTCCTTTGAATAACCAACACTTCCTAAGTCTAAAAAGATTTAAAAAGAGAGAAGTATCCTTGTTTTGAGTGGGCTCATTTTAATGCCTCTTGACATTGGTTGGCGGCACTGCGCATCTTTTGATACACTTTGTGTATTTATATATTTTTCATTTGGGCATTTTGCGCATCTTTTTAATTAGCAATCAATTGGCCATTTTTTTTGCAGACCTATGTGCTCTTTTATGATCTTTTAAAGACAAAGTTTGAATAGATCTTCCTCATAAATTGAGAATAGGAGCACTCTTCCTAAACCAAAGGAAGAGTTTATCTAAACAGCAGATCAATAATCAAGGCAAGAAGTAATGAAGCATTTTGATGTGAAAGATAAAAAAACTTAAACATTATAAGTATAGATAGAGTTTTTTGAAGCAAGTTTAAGAAAGATCTCAATTCCCATAAAACATCTTTAACTTG
>NW_021486843.1:0-1498 GCF_001605985.2 Dendrobium catenatum | reverse complement strand
AATAATAAGATATTTAATGAAAAATAAAATATAAATAACTAGAATAAAGATAGTAATAAAAACAGTAATACTAACTTATTATAGCCAAAGAAATAATAACATTTATAAAGAACTTACTAATATAACTCCTTTGATGTTATCCATAGTTATAAAGTCCTCCAGCTCCCCACTTGTCTTCAACCTCAGCATCACATCAACCAAGTCCTCATCATCCAACACATCATGATCAGCTATATAATTACTGTCCTCATCTCTTCTCTTTGCCCTCTCCATATGCTCCTCAAATATTTCATTCAAAGTTCCATCTAAATCTCTCCTCACTCTCTCCAACCTACGCCTCATTCCATTTATATCAGCAAGAAAAGTTAAAGATGGATATAAATCCGCTAAGTCAAAGCCAGACAAATATTTAAAGGTTTTCTTAACGCCCGTGAAAAGCCTCTCATGCTGAGCACAATCTTTCCCAAACGCAGCCCTCGAAACTGTTGTGCTTGCAATCGATAAAAGCAAATTTGTAATATTCACCGGTGATCCATTAACGGTACTCATATTTTGTACTTTCTCCACCATATTATGACCTTCTTCTTCCATCATCAATCCAAAGTTTTTGACTCGTTTCTGGCTGAATAATTCTACAGTGCATATTTTGCGAAGCTGAGCCCAGAGCTTGCCATAAGGAGCGAAGACTAAGTCGCCACCGTCATAGAGAATGACTTTGGTGCCCATGAACTGAGGTCTAGAGGCGAAGTTAAGGTCATGGGTTCTTGTGACTTCGGCGGCGAGGGCCGGAGAGGTGACGACGATGACGTCGATCTCGCCGAGCTTGAGGTGGAAGATAGGGCCGTAGGTTTTGGCGAGAGCGGCGAGGCGACGGTGAGGGTGCTCGCCCCTGAGATTATGCATGTTGCCGATTATGGGAAGCTTTGGTGGACCAGGCGGCAGGTTATAACCAGCTTTGATTTTTCTTTGGGATTTTAGGGTTTTGAGGAGGAGGACGAAGAGGAGAGGAAGGAAGATGGAGAAGTATAGTAAGGTTTCCATGGATTAGCTTAAGTTAGAGAGGTGTACTTGAGTTGATTAAATAATGAGTTTTAGGGTATACATATATATAGAGACCAGCATTCACGTCTTTATTTGAATAGTCTGCGCAGGAGAAATTATTATGTGTGGGCTCAGGACAGGACAGAATTTTTTAGATTTGTTTTTTTTTTGCTGCTATTTTATAAAAGTATTAAAAAGGCAGCAAATATTTAATTATAAATATATTTTTATTATTTTTTTGCTGCTCTTTGGAAAAATGTAGCAAAAGCATAATAAATTTTTAATTATTTAATAAATATTAAATATTTGTTGGTGCCCATTTGTAAAAACGCAACAACAAATAATAAAAATGTATCAAATTCAAACAGTTCTTTTCGTCCGATATTTGCACAGAATAATTAGTCGTCCGTGCAGACCTTACAAATGGCAATTTAAATAAGTAGGCATACAAAAGTCT
>NW_021486842.1:0-235 GCF_001605985.2 Dendrobium catenatum | reverse complement strand
TCAAGTAAATCAAAGATCCAATAATCCCTCTATATTTTTTTTTTATCAACAGATTTTCCCTTAAGGTCCTTATCTAACTGAACTAAGGAACTCATTAGTGTACTAACAGGTTTAGAATTGTCCATTTCATATTTCTTGAGGATGTCCTTAATATATTTGGTATACCTCTTACTAAATTCTTTTGGGTAATTCTCCTAATATTTTTTATACTAGAATGACAAAGTCTCCTATGCCA
>NW_021486841.1:0-240 GCF_001605985.2 Dendrobium catenatum | reverse complement strand
TATATATATATATATATATATGATACGACATCACAAAATTAGCTTGATTGGGCACGAATCTCGAGGCAAAATCAGTTCGGAAACTTCAAAATTTAATTTCGAGAGCATATGAACTCCGATTTTGGCTAGCTTACAGTCAAACTGAGCGTCTCAGAAATACGAATCCAACGACAGTAAATTCAACCCAATCCAAGCCGAAATGTGTCCGAATCAAGGGCTCAAAGCGCTGTTAGAAGGTTC
>NW_021486840.1:0-374 GCF_001605985.2 Dendrobium catenatum | reverse complement strand
TTTGACTAGAATCAATGTGCTTGCAAAACTAATAACCAATCATACGTAGAAAAATAGAATGTAACAGATCATCAAACACAAAATCAAAAGCTCACATTAGGACAAGTATATAACTTGTCCCAAAAGTTATTAGCCACGCTCGCACCACATTTTGAGAATTCAGCATCCAAAAAGAACACACAAGATAGAAGGAAATCTAAAATTTTATCAAGCAAAATGTTTTGTTTTACATGCCTTGGATTCTACTTATATACATAAAAATGTTGAGAGTTGAATGTCTAGGATCATTTCAAAATGCATGGTGAAACCCTCACATGGACATAACTCACTTAAGACTCTGATAGGAAGTGCTTGTATTCACAAGCAACCTATCC
>NW_021486839.1:0-679 GCF_001605985.2 Dendrobium catenatum | reverse complement strand
AGCCAATAATGGAAGGCAGAATTCATCCAATAACACTGTTGCCACGACATGGTGGCCTTTTTTATGACCAATAGCGATGGAGTCAACGGTGTCAGTGACTTTTTTATGGCCAATAACACTGGTGCCACGGCATCAATGGCCTTTTTTTTTAATTAAAAAGCTGTTTTAAAAATTAATAACAAAATTATTGAAAAAAAATATAAATATTAGATGAATAATTTATGCTCAAATTTAAAAATGACATAAATTGATTGCTCCTTTATCTCTTGTTAAATCAAGAAGAATTTTTTTTTTTTTTTTTTAGCTTGCTTTGCAAATCACTATATATTAAATTTGGATAGAGATGAATAATATCATACTTAGAAATGCCCAATGACCTTTAGATAAAGTGGCTGAAAAAATCAAATTTGTAATTACTCATAAAAGCATAAAATGAATTTTAAAGGACACCTTTCTCATGAAAATTAAGCTTCATTTGGGATAGCTTTTTTCCTGCTTCATAAAGTAGCTTTTCATAACAAAACTTTTGTGGACCTCCGAAAGAGCACCGCTCGTGGGGTACGAACGCAGAGGGTACGGCCGCACTATCCCGTGGGACAAAACGATCGTAGGCCTCTACACTCGACACGAATGGGTCGATAGAAGGGCAGATTGGATCGTGCATACGACTAACCATTGG
>NW_021486838.1:0-1252 GCF_001605985.2 Dendrobium catenatum | reverse complement strand
CAAAGAGGAAAGATAACACCCCGTTAAAGGGGGTGTTTCTTTTCAATTGGATATCCGGACCCGATGATCCTAGAAGCAGTAGAAGGACAAAGAAGTGGATAATGAGAAGACCCATTAGTCTTAGGATTAGAAATCCGGGTTGTTGTCAGTGGTGCCCAGCCACTTTGCTTTTCTACAATTATGAGATATAATATTAAAAGGCACTTGCCTATGGACATTCGGTTTGAGTATTAATTTAATTTATTTGATTAATGTTTGATGTTGATTTTGATATAGGATTGCCTGCTTTTTGTAGTTTTTTAGCAATTCTTGCATGTCGATTTTGATTTAGCCTGGAACCCGATCGTAGGCTCTTAAGGACTCATTAAAATTTTCTATTTAAATCAAATTAAAAATTTTATGCTCATATAGTAACTCTAATGAATTTTAGAAGTAAGCCCGGGACCGCCGGGAGTTCTTATTTCATAACTTCTTCACTTCAAATTTAAATCATTTAATCGAGTCGATATGCATGCATTGCATTAGTAACAAATTTAAAAATCTCTGAATCTTTAATTGCATTTACTTAAGCATCAAAGACCCAACATAAGTCAAAGGGCCGATTAGGATCTGCTCTAGATGTCGGCCCTATTCTTAAAAAACTATCTTAAACAATGTCCCTACCATTATAACATTAAATGACTTTATATATTTTTTTAAAGCACCTAGGTGGTTTAGCTGACTCCCCAATCCAGGCCGGGATAAGTCCAGATTTATACTGCATTAGTTAGGTTCGGGTCACTTTTAAGTACCCAGTTTAGACTTAGGTTCTTAGGCAGGCTCGGGCTATAAGACCTCAACCTCCGGGAATCTAATCATAATTTTCTAATAAAATTGACCATTTAACTTAAAATTTTCTTTCAATCAAATTCAAGCCCAACACTTAGGATAGGCTGAGGCGTGTTTCTGAAGTAATTTAGAATCTCCAAACACCTCCTATATTTCCCCCTTTTATTCCAGAAATAAGTGTTCAACCTTGAACCAATCCCACTTGAAATTTCAAATCCTTACCTCCTTTGATATCGAACTTTGAATTCTTAAATAAAATTTCTACCACTATTTTAATCGAGAGTTTTCATAGGAAATTCCAACTCTTACGATGTAATTAGCTACGAGGACTTGTGCTCGTAGGAGATTTAGAAACCCAGACCTGATTTTCAAAATCAAAATTTTCAAAACCTTAATTAATTATCATTGGGAAATAAAAAAAAAT
>NW_021486837.1:0-245 GCF_001605985.2 Dendrobium catenatum | reverse complement strand
CCTCCACTCATCCCAAGTCCACCCAATGGGAATGAGGCATGTCCAGCCTTTGGGGCAGCCTTCCAGCTTTCCCAGGGACAGGTGGCATCATCTGGAGAGTCCAGGAGTCGATCCCAGCCATCCAAATTTAGCCCAGGCCATTTGAATAAAAAAAAAGGTGACTTTTGAATTCATTCGATCAAGGCACTCTCTCTCACTTACCCTAGCCTCCCAAGCTCGTAGCATTCGATCCAGGCGTGTTCGAG
>NW_021486836.1:0-217 GCF_001605985.2 Dendrobium catenatum | reverse complement strand
GTAATTAAGTGACTGTAAAAATGTAGACATGCGTGTTTTCCAAAAATCAAAAGGAATATTATCAAATAATGGAGATCTAGTTATAGAATAACCCTCAGGTGTATTTATATTTCCAAATTTAGCCATCTACGTTAATCAAAAAGTAGTCTAAACTTATGATTTTATAATAAAGCTCATATACCACTTGTTGAAATTTGTTCAATATGAATTAGGTTGT
>NW_021486835.1:0-463 GCF_001605985.2 Dendrobium catenatum | reverse complement strand
ATTTGAGTCGCAAACTTTCATTATTAAATTCAAGACCATTCAAACTTTGATTTCAGCAAATATATAGTTGAACTGAACGTCTTAATGAGATAAATCTGATGACATTAAAAGTGGTTAAATCAGAGTTTGAATAAGCCCATATTGAGCACTTGAAATGTAATTGAAAACTTTATAACATTGATTGGATGACCAAAAGATCTCCAAATCTCACATGCTTATAGTTAAATCGAGTATCTCGATGAGATGAATCAAACAAGCTTAATATCATTTAAGGCACTTAAATCCTAAAAGAAATGATCTATGATTGAGGGAATCAAAACGGGTTGTTCGATAGAGTTTCAGATTTTAGTTACATTTATGGGGCATGTCACTTTCAAAAATTTAAAAATCGGCTCCCACTCTCTACATGAAGGGAGGATCATAAGCTTGAACCTTGGCTTGAGATTCAAGAGAACTCATAGCC
>NW_021486834.1:0-262 GCF_001605985.2 Dendrobium catenatum | reverse complement strand
CTCAATTTGCCTTTATCCTGACTTTGATTTATGAAACATTTCACTATTTTCTGGCAAATATGTCTTTTAGTTCTTATGAAAGTAGTATTAGATCTTATGTCCTAAGGAAAAGGGTAGAAATTACTAAGAAATATTTGGGAACTTTTCTTCATTTGAGAACTCAAGGGGTTAGAGCCCACACAATGACTTATAATTCTGATTTTGACTGGTCGAAAATAAACAAAGTTCTTAGAGTAGTTGAATAAGTAGGTCATTTACCTAG
>NW_021486833.1:0-202 GCF_001605985.2 Dendrobium catenatum | reverse complement strand
AACTTCAAATCCGTTGCTCTTTAAAAATTCAGAATATTCATAATGAAATTAATCATCTAAACACTTTTAAGTAAAAATTCATCCACATTTCACAATAGTTTGTCCATGTGAATAAATTTGGAAATCACTTCAGCTCATAAAAAGCGAATGTATGGTCAAGGATATCACTAGGATTCATTCTCAAATCATCTCTTGTCAGAGC
>NW_021486832.1:0-394 GCF_001605985.2 Dendrobium catenatum | reverse complement strand
GGTCTGATCGTCCTGGGACAATCTAGCGATCGGCCGGGCCGATCTGAGTTTTATAAACCTGAAATCAGTCGTTTTGAAGAGAGAGAAAATCAAAAATATAAAATATCTGTTTTCGGAGGAGAGAGAAAGTCGAGGTTCTTTTTGGAAAAGTTGATTTTCGGACGACGCGGAGCCGTTTTCGTCCGAAGAGACTATTTAGAATATTGCTGTACGCAATGTAAGACACATTCCGCCTTTCTCAATTTTCAGAACCGTCGTGTTTGGCGGTATTTTCTGTCCGAATTTTGTTTCCAGTAGCGATTTTCGTCCGTATCTTTTGATTGGTTCAGTTTTTACCGCGTAACTTTCTGTATATTGTTGCCGTGTCGGGTGCGCACGTTTTGACTATATTTTG
>NW_021486831.1:0-435 GCF_001605985.2 Dendrobium catenatum | reverse complement strand
AATAGAAATGCATCTCTTTCCTAGGTTTATTTCTTTGCTTTTGCTTGGGAGTGGCTTAGACTTTTGATGCGGTAGGCTCTAAGGACAAAAATAAAATTTCTACCCATTAAAATGTAATCAATCTAAAAATTGATTTAGGCTCCATGATTTTCTAATAAATAAGAAAGTCTTGCATGACTCTTTTAAAGAGCCAAGTTTTCCAAAAAACTTAAAATAATCATGCATGGCCAAAAGTGTGTCACATGTAGAATGCTCTCTCTTAAGAATTAGATAACAAAAGTCTTTTTCTTTATGAGTCAGCATATGCATACCCACATACATAGGCATCTTGACCTCAAAGCCAAGCTATAAGCCCTACCTTCTAAATAAAAACAACCCTACCACTCTACATTTACATAGAGACCGAATAACATGGTTTTAAAAGCGATTAGGGGG
>NW_021486830.1:0-280 GCF_001605985.2 Dendrobium catenatum | reverse complement strand
ATCAGTGTTGCAGATCCGGTGGCGATGAGTTGTAGATTGTAGACGCCTTCTGTCTGCTTGTATAAGTGTTGCAGATCCGGTGGCGTTGAGTTGTAGATTGTAGACGCCTTCTATCTGCTTGTATAAGTGTTACAGATCCGATGGCGTTGAGTTGTAGATTGTAGACGCCTTCTGTCTGCTTGTATAAGTATTGCAGATCCGGTGGCGTTCTGGTTTGGATATTGACTCCCCTTTCTCAATCATCGGGGATGGTTTTCTTTTGGACTTTGAAGTCCACTGA
>NW_021486829.1:0-218 GCF_001605985.2 Dendrobium catenatum | reverse complement strand
CTAGTTTCTTATCAAAAGAGGTGGAGGATTAAAGTGATGTTTCTTTGTTTTAATCATTTCTGACATTAAACGGAGGGTTGCTAGTTGTCTCCTCTTACTTTAAAGGTTCTTTACTCTAATATTTATTGCATAATTTACCATCTTCTATTATTCCAGTTACGAAGTATGGTGTTGATTTAGTTCTTAGAAAATTCTTTTATACTAAATGGATTTTGTCT
>NW_021486828.1:0-264 GCF_001605985.2 Dendrobium catenatum | reverse complement strand
GAATCACATCATACGAAGAAATCGGCAACAAAATTAGGCTAGATTTCCACTTCTTGCCAGCAATGTCAATCTCACACAAATAAAACTTGCGGGCAATCAAATCACTTCCAGCCGGTAAAATCACAGACAAGGAAACCGGTAAAACCATCGAATTCAAATGTAAAGTCTCAAAACAGCGCTCGGACAGAAAAGAGTGACTAGCTCCAGAGTCAAACAAAACACGACAAGGCCGATCAGAAATGTAAATCATACCTGTCACCACAT
>NW_021486827.1:0-220 GCF_001605985.2 Dendrobium catenatum | reverse complement strand
TTCTTCTAGACTCTAGGCCTTAGGATCCATCTAGATCATAAACTTCTTCTAAACTTTAGATCTCAGGATCTACTCTAGATCCCAGAACTTTTAGACTCTAGGATTTTCCTAGACCCTGGAATCCCTTTAGGTTATATCAATTCAAACTTCAAATCAATCCTGGCCTTAAAGCTAACCCAGATCTCAATTCAAATCAAACCTCGATCAAAATCCAGACTCT
>NW_021486826.1:0-226 GCF_001605985.2 Dendrobium catenatum | reverse complement strand
TTTAACGTGCACAAACTCGGTATTGTAAGCTGAACATAACATTTGATCCACTATAAAGATCGTTCCTAGCAGTTGCTGACCATCTTGGAATTAAATATTTCTGAGGTATATTAGTAACATCCAACTGACTCATCACTCTCATGCAATGAGAACACATGATTCCCATCATCTCGAACTTTCCGCAGCTGCACTTTATAGTTCCTTCAGCTGAACTAAACAAAACCGT
>NW_021486825.1:0-278 GCF_001605985.2 Dendrobium catenatum | reverse complement strand
GTGCAGGCTCAGGCTCTACGGGCTGATCCTCACAATCATCAGCTTCATAAACCTCTTCAGTATTATCATCATCAGATTTAATTTCCCTGCATGTAATGGCACGACACGTCTCCCCTTGGGAATGTCTTTGCACAACAAATCCGAGACCTCTTCTAGCAAAAATATCTTTTCTTCGCAACATATGGGGATTTCTTCGATACCAGAGTTTCAAGCAAAGATGAAGTTGTTGCATAGGGGTGCTAATTCCAACTTGTTTTTGCAACATCCTCCGTACATTT
>NW_021486824.1:0-403 GCF_001605985.2 Dendrobium catenatum | reverse complement strand
CGCAGGCGGGGAAGGGTCTAAAACAAGGAAAGAAGAAATGCAAAAATATGCATGCGACCATGGGGTCGATCCCCAGCTAATCCCCTAGATTCGTTATCTTTCTATGTTATTTAGACTCACTAAAATTTTAGTCTATTAAAGTTATGAGTAGAAAACTTTCACACCCCACGAGTCTCACGTATCCAGGCAAAAACAAAAGCGGCACACAATCGCCAAAAAACTAGAAAAAGAAGGCAATCCTAAAGGTAATCAATTCATCACATCATATATTAACTAATTAATAAATGTCCATAGGCAAAGTTGTCTTGCTTATTACAAACCAGAGTTTTGCAGAAAGTAAAGTGGCTGGGCAACACTGACAATAATCCGGATTCTAATCCTAGTAATGACGCAAGTAATTTTG
>NW_021486823.1:0-1349 GCF_001605985.2 Dendrobium catenatum | reverse complement strand
GGCGGGCGTGAGATGGAGGCTTCGGCCTCAGTTAGGGCACGAAAGGGAGAGAGGGGAGATCGGAGCCGTCCGATCAAATTTTTGATCGGACCGTGGGATTCAAATTGGCTTGGAAATTCAATCAAATTTTGATTAGGACCTAGCTAGACCCAAGGGACTGAAATCAGGTTCAAAATTGAGTAAAGTTTGGTTCAATCCGGGTCAACTCGAGCTCACCTCGACTCGACCAAAATTAATTCAATAATAAAAAAATGGAATAAAATATGAAATCAAACTTGAATCAATGCCGATTCAAATTAAATCGAGTCCAATGAAACCCGATCAGCTCAATCAAATGCGCTCGAAGGCTAATCAAGACAAAAACGAGGTTAACAACTTCTCCACTTCCATTCTCCCCAACTTGGCTTCCAACCTTAAGAAGAGGTGTCCCAAGCGGTACACATTTTTTCCACACATTCATAAATGAGTTTATAGATAAGCAAGCCAATTTATGTGGATCCAACTCTGAGATATACTTATCCAATAAGGGATTTTGAATGACATGAGCATTTATTTAATTAAAAAAAAAGTTAATGGAGTTTTTTTTTAAAAAAAATAATTTTATTTGGGAGAATTGAATTTTTGGAATTTTAGTTTTAAAATTGAACACATCACTATAAATGATATATCATTTCCTAATGGGTTCAAATTACAAAACTTTGAATTCATCTTGATTATTATAGTCAAACTCAAGGAAGGACAATATAAGATCCCGAAGGATCAAAATGATTTTTGATCGAGTGTTTAACTATAATAATTTGGATAAGGGATCATTAGTTTCATAATCAAAGTTATGGTAACAAAATAATATATCTTCTTGAGGAAAGAGTATATTGTCTATTGTCGATCATTTAAATATGATGATAATGATGGTTGTATTTGATTTTTCCCAAAGAGAATTAGAGGAATTTTTTAAATTTTGATTTTTGAAAATTAATTTGATCTAGGTTACCAAATATCCTATGAGCACAAGCCCTCATAGTTAATTACATTGTATGAAACTAGAGTTTTCTATGAATACTCTTAATTAAAATAAGGGTAGAAATTTTATTTAGAATTCTCAAAGATTGATATAAAGGGAGGTGAGGATTGGAATTTTCAATAGGGATTAGATTAAAGTGCAACATTTATTTATGTAGGTCATAGGAGAAAATGTAAGAGGTGATTTGGGATTCTCAAATATTTCTGAAGTACCCCAACCTATCCTAAGTGTTGGGCTCAAATTTAGATTGAAAGAGATTTAATTTGAATTGCCAATTTTATTAGAAGGTTAGGATTAAAATCTAGAAGTTTGAGGTTTTATAGTCTGA
>NW_021486822.1:0-6898 GCF_001605985.2 Dendrobium catenatum | reverse complement strand
TAGGCAAGGAACTCCAACTCCCGAGCAATCCTCATCTCCTCCTTGCAGTTCGCACAGCCCGCCTCTTCTCCTACTCCAAGTCGCACGAAGCCAAGGCCTTTTCCTGGCATTCGCTAACTACTCTCACTCTCTCTACCCACACAAAATAAAGCCTTCTCCTCTCCATTCATACGGACTGAGAGCCTTTGCCGCAGGACTCCAACCCGAACTACCCTCTTCTCCTTCCCCCTACTGCAGTTCATACGACAGAAACCTCCCTCTCTTCCTAGTTCATACGAACCCCAGGTCCCATTCAAAAAAAAACCTGCTCTCCTTCTCATTCTCACGGACTTCCTCACTCTGATTGGCGAAATCCTCTGCCCGTCGCTTCTAAGCTCTCATTCCATACCTGTAGTTCGCAACTCCCTCTCCGATCTGCTCACCCAATGCAAGTCCTAACCGATACCACCTGCAACTTTCAGTTCGACATTGCGATTTGCCTGAATAAAGGTAACAAGAAATTAATAGAAGAAATATATTTTGATTCTCCTCTTTAGGAAGAAATCAAAGAATGTAGATTCTACTTTTTCTTTTTGTTTTAATTTTAGAATAAGATTTAGATTTATATTCTTTTGCCATAAGATGAGTTTTCTATGGATTAAATTTCTGTTAGATTCGTAAGAGTATACGAATCATCTCATCTTCTTTCTTTATCCTTATTTATTTCTTCATTTTAAACTCTTTCTTACTCTCATATTTCTTCATCTGTGTTTAGTTATTTTTCATCTGTGTTTAGTTATTTTTCATCTAAAATAAGATAAAATTCATGTGAGTATATCAATTGTTGAGGAAGCAAGTAAACATTTCTCCCATAGATTTTGTAAATCCTAAATATTATGTTTTGTTTTATTAGACAGATTAAGTTATAAATTAATCCATATTCATACAAAAAGTTTCAATTATAATGAAAGATGAAAATGCCTGTATCTTATTTCAATGAATTGGGAAGTGTTTTTTATAATGAGTTTGAACAAAAGAGGTTTTGTAAAAGTTATGCTATACCATTTTACTTGCTGTATATTTTAGATCATGAGTATATGAAAATTTATTTGAAAAATGTATAGATTGTGTTCGGTAACTTCTATAAAATTTGGGAAGATTATAATAGTATCATATACTATGCTCTAAAATTGTATCTTGATATAATTGTAAAGTTGGAACCTTTATATGCCTGTTTAAGTTTATTTTCCATCACACAAAGCTATCTTGTTAATATTATTTTTTGTGAGAGATTAAAGGGTATCCCAAGAAAAGATATGATTGTTTATTGGTTTGTTTTGATTTCTTAATAAATTGAAAAGTTTCATATGCTTTATTTGCTTTTGGTTAAAAGGAGGAAGTGTAAGAAGGTGGTAAATATTACTATATATACTATACTCATATATATATATATATATATATATATATAATATATAACTACTTATAATATATATATATTATATTTGTATGAAGGATTGTAAAATTAAAAGTGTCGATTTGGTAGGCATTAAGTGTTTCTT
The DNA here is from genome assembly GCF_001605985.2 of Dendrobium catenatum. NCBI lineage: Eukaryota > Viridiplantae > Streptophyta > Magnoliopsida > Asparagales > Orchidaceae > Dendrobium > Dendrobium catenatum. Next base: position 5,360 of record NW_021486822.1, on the reverse strand, counting down.
ATTGTGAATCGAAAGTGGAACGTAAGTGAACTTTGCAGTAATGAAGTATAAAATTGAAACAAAGTGTCATATCTGAAACGTAAAACGTGTATTGTCTTAAGAGAATTGAAATGTGAATGATGTGGAAAAAGGCTGACATGTGTAAGTATGAAAAGTAAATTATATTTATAATGAGTGTGTGTTTGAAATTTATTTGTATCGGTTTTGACAAAGTGAAAATGAGAAGTATATATATTTTTTAAATGAGAAGTGTTGGAGTTTTGAAAAGAATGTATGTTTTGAAGAGGGTGTGGAAAGTGAGTGCTTTAAGAAAATCATAGGAGTGAAGTTTTTGGTCTAAAGATGGAAGTTTATATATTAAAGCAAATTGTGTAAGTTTGAAGAGTGAAAGCTGAATTGTTAAGAAAAATATAAAGGTGCTTTTCAAGAAAAAAGGTTTCAAAAAGCAGCAACAAAGCCAGTGTTCAAGCCCGAAGAAAAGTACCAATCTTTTTATCTTCCAGTAAATTTCCAATTATTTATATATTATTATTAAAATGCTTCTAACTCTTGTTTTTCCTGTTTTAATTTGCATAAACTCGAGGAATGGTACCGGCGAGGAACAAAAGGCCAAGGAGGCTAAGGCCTCAGTTGCCTTTACTCCAACCGGGTAGAAGGCTGCTGTACGGGCGGAACCACCGGGTCGTGCCCCTGGTGACTGTTTAAGTATTTTTAAACTTAGAAAACCTTTAGGGCCCCTTGATGTTGGTGTGCATTGAACCCTTCCTTTAGGTCCCTATAGTAACTTCAATTTATTAGGCTGTTACTATTTGTTTGCTCTTAGATCCCTAAATCCCTTTTACATATATGCAAAGTTCTAAGGGATCAATAACAAATATTTTTTTATCCCATTTAACAGCAGTAGTGTGACACTAAGGACAAAAATTAGGACTGGGGTCTTAGGAAAATCTAGGACTTAGGAAGCATGCCACACTTTAGGATAGAGGGGCGGTAACTTATAACACTGAAAATTTTAGGGACATCTCACTTTAGAATTCAGTAAATATCTTTTAATTAGAATTCAATCAATTAGAAAACTTTAGTCAATAACTTGACTTAGGAATTTCCAAAAACCTTACAGCCTACTGCACAACTTAGATTTGTTTGGTTAGGATAAACCGACTCTAGTTTTAGGTTAGGCGGTGTTATTTCTTATTGCACCTGTTGCACGGGCTTTTTTTTTCGACGTTTTATTGCATGCTGGTTGTAAAATGTTGTGGTGTTTGTTTAATTGTATTTTTACTGCACTCTGTGATTGATTTGATTGGACCGAATTAGATTACCCATAGTGGTTAGGACTATCTGGATTGTTAATTGATTTTTTTCACGAGTGGCCACACTCACTGCAGGGCAGAAAAAGAGGGGCTAATTAATTAATAATAAATAAAATGTTACAGGTGTTCAGCTGCTTAGCCCCAAATGAAGAAGAGTGTGGCCAAGTGTGGCTTAAATAATTTAAATTCAATTGCATATATATATAACTGCGTGGGATATTTTTTATTTATAATTGCTTAGGATAACCTTTTCAGTGGATTAGATTTTCGCTTTCCTATTCTGTGAAATAAAATGTAATGTAATATATATATATCAAGAGTCAATAAAAAATTAGTGAAAGTGACTTTTTGAAAGTGGGATATTACATCCAATTTGGAATCAAAGAAAGAGAGAATATCCTTTAAAGGGATTTATTTCTCTTTTATTTGGAAAGCCAAATTAGATAATTCAATATCCGAATAGAAAAGAAAATACCCCTCTTAGGGATGAGTTTCTTTTCATTTGGATATCCAGGACCCTAGACGGACCAAGCACCCGAAGAAGTTCATAGAGAAGGAAAAGACAGAACAAGAAGATTGAAGAAAAGAAGATGAAGAAATGAAGATTTAAGGAACAGTATATCCATTTCAAAATCACTTGCGTCATTTTTAGAATTAGAATGCGGGTTTGTGTGCCAGTGGTGCCCGGCGCCACTTATTTTCTGCAAATTCTGGGTTGTTAATATGGACATTGGACATTGGACATTATATTTGGCATTATTAAAATGCATTGTTTACATTGTTTGTGCAGTAGATTTTTTTGAGGACTTTTGCTGCCGTGTTTTGTTTTAGTCTTGGTGGATATGAATCGGAAGTGCTTTTTTTCGTAAGGGTACGCTTAAAAATTTTCTACTTGCTAATTAAAAATAAAATTAGGCTCACATAGTAACTCTAAACGTTCTAAGAAGTTAAGCTCCGGGACGCCGAGAGTAGCATAAAGCATATTATACTTTCTCTTCCCTTGTTAGGCACCTCCCGCCTGCGGGTTCTGGCAGACCACTTGACCTATGAGGTGCAGTTCTGATCAAGGGCAAGTTGTGCAATCTCTAGAAAAAAACCTCATTTTCTAAAGCCTAATTTTTAAACTGCTATCATTATCATTTTATGCCATACGAGTCAATTAGCATGCATCTTATAGATTAACAAATTAAAAAAGAGTCTTAAAATATTAATTGCCATTTTTAGACATTTTCTCACCCTACATAAGTGAGGGCCAATTAGGAACTGTCTTAGATGTCGGCCCCTTATTCCTTAAAAACTTAAGCAACATCCTACCCATCCTTCATAAGAGACTGGACACATGGTTTTAAAAGCGCCTAGGTGCGTTAGCTGGCTCCCCAATCAGGCCATGGGGTAAGTCCAGATTGCACTTCATTAGTTAGGTTCGGTCACTATTTATATGTACCAAAATTAGATTTAGGTTCTGAGGCAGATTCTTTTTAGATCTTACAGTCCTCGCCCTCCGGAATATAATCCCAAATTTCTAATAAAAATGTTAACCTCAAACATCAAAAAATTTCTCATAAAATGTAAAGCCTTAACATAGGGTAGGCTGAGGTCGTCTCTGAAGCTTCTCAGAATCCGACGCCTCCCTACCTTTCCTCCTTTGAGTCGCTAATAAATATTCACATTGAGCTTTCTTCCGTTGAAAAATTCGCTTCTATTTTCTTGTCTTTTACTTGTAGTCAAAAGGGTATGAAATCACTGCTTAATCGAGAGTTTTTCTTAGATCTTTTCTCCTAGGATGTAATTTAACTATAGAGGCTTGCCTATTATAGGATTGAGAACCCAGACTAAAATAAACCTTGTTATTCGTATAAAAACAAGGGAAGAATCTTGGGAACGTAGATATTTTAAAACCTTATTTCTAATTTGAATAAGACATGCTAAAATTATTAATCTTATCTTTTCGATCAATATAATATTATACTTGGTTAATATTCAACTTTAGAAATTAATGAATTTTATTAAAACTATTCTCGCTTTTTGGATGTCTTGAAAGAATGTTAATGTTCGTCCTTTTAAGATGATAATTAAAATTTAATTTTTTCAATGCAATATCCTAAATAAAAGATAGAATAAACTTTTTTCAAAAAATGTATTTTATCCTTAAAACATACTTCTTATAGATTTCATTGTTCATCTTTTGAGGATGATATGTTATTCTTTGGAACTATGTTTGATTTATAGAAATATCCAAAATTTTCCAAAACCCTATTTTGATATTTGAATCCACTGTAGATATTGTGTCGGCCTCTCGAGACCGTACTTTATCTCAATGTAGTATCGATTACAAAATAGCGAGAAATCAAAAGCTACCGTGGTGTGACACAAATTTTTCCCACCAAGGTTTTTCTGCGACTTCCGCTGAGGATTTCAATCCCTCTTCCATTCTTTAGCAGTGTTTTTATACCCTTTAATCGTAGTATACTTGTGCTTAGCATTAGGTTGTAACTAACCTTTCTTCCGCCCGGTTATTTTATTCTTTACATTCTTGATAAATTGGTCCGGGGTATCTAAAAAATCTTAGAGTCTTATTTTGACCCCAGTTAGAACAATAACCCGAGGACTCCCTTTATATGGCCTATTGTAGTAAATCCCCATATTAAATCGAACGTTTGTAGTTGACATTATTCTTGTAGCTTGATGTTTGAAATTAGCAACTTGGCGGTTCCAAAATTTAGAAGTTGAAATCTAAAACACTAATAAATTTCATCTTATCTCAAATTATGTATTCGTTAGTTTATATTTTTCCCATATAACTCAATATATATGAAATGAATAAGATTAGTTTATTTAGTTGGATTAATTAAACTTTTACAATTTAAATAAATTTTCAGATCTATTAAAAATTTCCTTTTAAATTTCAGGAAAAATGATGGGTAAATTAATCTTTTCCCTGTCTGATAACATAATTCCCTGTCCTTACCAATCCGTTTTGCTGATGGGTAGTGTAATCAAGTTTGGGGGAAAGGATTTTGAGGATTTGCCAGTGTCTGTTAGTGGACCTGAGTTCACTATTGTTCCAACTAGTGAGGTTGCAAATCAGAAACCATATGCTAGAATTCACTTTGGGATGCGGGTCTCAAACTGCTCGGTTAGACCCTAGGCCCTCTGTATTTATATAGGATTGAGCAAACTATAATCAAGACCAGAAACTCAAGCAGTTGTCAGTAGCAACAGTTTCAGTCCCTATTCAGACTTGCCACCCAGTCAGTTGAGATTGGCATCTTCTTCTAATTTAATCGACTATTATGACTAAGACTCAGAGAAGGAATAAGAATCGTCGTATAAAGAGAAGAATGGAAAAAACTAGGAAATGCCAAAGAAAATGAGCTTATCCCTTCCAAAACCTTCCAACATCTTAGTGGTAGTAGGTTCCATCTCTCTCCGCTGCTTGATGGAGAGGAAGATGCGAGGTTGATTGCCGATCACCCCACTGCTGTTAGAAAGTCTGCCACTCTGAGCCAACAAAAAGTAAGGAACACATGGTTCAAAATTTGGTAAAGGTCGTACCAAGATTTGCTGATGGTCCTCCACAGACTAGAGAAGAATTTTTAAGAAAATAGAGAAGATTGATCAGTCGATAGGATGAAGAAGAAACTTTAAGCACGAAACTTATTTAAAAAACTAGGGTTAGGAGGTTCAGAATGAGAGCAAGAAAGTAAAAGAAAATTCCAAACCAAAACTGCCATTTCCGCTCTTACTGATGAGATACCCTAAGGAAAGCCAACGGAGAACTATCCAGTTTACAGGACCAATATAACGACCACGCCGCCTCGCGTATCTCTTGTGTTTTGGCAACCTGTATGCTTCGGAGTCCCGAGATGTGAAACCAGTGAGGTGCGCGCATCCGTCAAAGAGCATGTACTCCCGTCACAGACAGACGTTTAATATCACCATCGTAACTACGGTATCCCCGCTTCGACTCTTCAGCCCGACACAGCACAGAATACACCGGTCCCTAAACGTAAGATTCAACGTAGTTCTCATACCATCTCTCTCTTT
>NW_021486821.1:0-209 GCF_001605985.2 Dendrobium catenatum | reverse complement strand
GATCGACCTCCATGGCTCCAAAAATTTCCCACCGACAGCGAAGAGATCGGGAAATAACTCTATCTTCTCGGCAGCCCCAGAAGTATGAGTACAGCGCGCAATAATAGACCACGCCACTCAATATATATAGGACAGTTGGATGAGAAATTTGGGAAGGATTCTCTTGAATTTTATTTGAATACTTTTATAATTTTTAAATTTTTTTAAGA
>NW_021486820.1:0-226 GCF_001605985.2 Dendrobium catenatum | reverse complement strand
TGCTTTTGTTGCCAGATTAGTCTGCTTCATAGCTAGGAGGGAGAAGGCTATGTGGGGAATCAGAATAAGAGGAATGGAGCAGGCCTTGGAGATGCAGGCTAGGAGGGAGAAGGCTATGTGATGTTGTTGTTGTTAGTACTATTCTCAATGCCATTTCCATCCGAACGAATCCCGCCGGAGAATGATTTGATGCAGAATTTGCCGCTTGGAACTCGACGACAGTAGA
>NW_021486819.1:0-216 GCF_001605985.2 Dendrobium catenatum | reverse complement strand
CCAGCTACAAATCTCCTCTTCCCAGAGGAACCACTACAATAAGTCTCGCCTCCAAATCTCTTCCTACTCGCAGTCCACCGCTGCTGAATAGCTGAGTAGCTGGAATGGCATCAGGGGCTGTCTCAAAGTGTCTCGTAGTCCCCTCAGAAATCTGTAGCACCTCTCATCAGAAGTGCTGACCAACTGCGGAGCGTACCTGGCTAATGTAGTAAACTC
>NW_021486818.1:0-256 GCF_001605985.2 Dendrobium catenatum | reverse complement strand
AGGAAAATATTTGTACTCTTTGGAAAGTTTTGCATGGCGGGGAGGGCAATCGGGAGAGCGTACACGTCGTACTTGGAAAATAATTCTTTTCTTTAGAAGAGAAGCTGAGGATGATCTTCCGGTGAATGTGTTCATCCACAACATGGTTGAAGGTGACATATAAATTTTTTTTCCTTAAAATTATGGCTCTAAGAAGCTTGAATGTTGGGTGAACAAACATATACTATATTAAGCATGCTAATGTATTCTTTTGAGT
>NW_021486817.1:0-209 GCF_001605985.2 Dendrobium catenatum | reverse complement strand
AGAATGAGTGTTCTTAAAACTAGGTGGCTCAGATTGTGGTAACCCAGAATTTTGTGAAATAGCAGACACCGGAACCAGAAGTAAAGGAGATGAAGTAGCAATTTTGTCCGAAGGAAGAGAACTTGTGTCAGTAGAATAAGGAAAAATTCTTTCATAAAAAATGACATTTCTGGAAATGTAAACACATTTGTTATCAATATTAAAACATC
>NW_021486816.1:0-511 GCF_001605985.2 Dendrobium catenatum | reverse complement strand
TAATAGCTGATCGCTATTACTATTATAGTATTGTGAAAGTAATGTATGTACGTGAAATAAAAAAAATAAAGACTGGTTGACCTGTTGGTTAGAGACTGATTAACCTGTACAGGATGGTGGGCCTAGGCTACAGAAAAATTGCTGGAAAAAACCGCCGGTTTTGAGTGATTTTCCTATAGTGCCTACTATTGTTACTAATATAGATACTTATACTATTTGATACTACCGATTCACTGTATTGATATTAAGCATGTGATATACTAATTAAGCACATGATAGAGAATGCCTATATAGCATGTATACAATCTTATATGATTTTATTGCATTGACTTGATTTTAATTGTCTTTACTAATATATTGATTTGATATTTTATATAATTTATATAATAATTGATATTATGAATATGACGATTGCTTAATTTATAGGTTTAACATTCATATTGGTTTACTATTTTACCAACTTTCATACTATAGTATTTTACTATTTACAGATTCTACTGCTGCTGCTTGT
>NW_021486815.1:0-368 GCF_001605985.2 Dendrobium catenatum | reverse complement strand
TTTATGCCAACCGCTGATCTAGATCCACGCGAAAACCTTCGGTCCGGCGTAATACAAGCCATCGGATCAAAATATCGGGCCATCCTAACATCAGCCGTGTTGCTAACGGGACTAAGTGGTTGTCGCGTGGGGCCCGTCGCTGCTCTAATCCGGGGGTAATGATTGGGCGCCAACGTAATCATTACCAATGATTGCCGCCGTCGCTGGAGTTCATGCCAGCCAACGGGAAGCTGCCACCTGGCCACTTAACCACCATTGGATTTAATATATATATATAAGGACATGATGTGTTTACTTTGTCTATGTATTCTCATGCATTGTTATCTTGAGGGTTAGAAAACTTCACTTCAAACTCCTATAACATAGTG
>NW_021486814.1:0-344 GCF_001605985.2 Dendrobium catenatum | reverse complement strand
TCAGACTCTAAGACTAAGGTGAGGACTACCGACGGGTAGTGCCTCAAACATAGATCTAACGAGTGCAAAGAGGGACTTACAAGCTATACCTCACATGAGGCATAACCCGCCCGACCTTTGGATTTATTGTCCCACCTGGAATGGACTACCAGCTAACCCTCCTAATAGCTTTTAAAACCATGTTATTCGGTCTCAATGCAAATGTAGAGTGGTAGGATTGTTTTTATGTAGAAGGTAGGGCTTATAGCTTGGCTTTGAGGCCAAGATGCCTAAGTATGTAGGTATGCATATGTTGACTCACAAAAAAAGAGATTTTTGTTATCTAGTCCTTAAGTTGAGGCATT
>NW_021486813.1:0-1319 GCF_001605985.2 Dendrobium catenatum | reverse complement strand
CTCCCTTTCAAGCTTTCTCTTCAAGTTCCACCAACAAGAATGAAGCTACAATGGCTACCAAAGGCACTTACAAAGCGCCTTGTTATAGCCTAAATAGAAGATCTAAAAATGATCTCATTAACGCAAGTTGCTGACTTTATCATATCCAGGATGATAGACATATCGTCCTGGCCGATTAGTTCAAATATGAGGAAAATCGTCCTGAAATGAAGCTGGCCGATGTCTAATTGGCTCGGATGATCTTACGATCGGCCTGGACGAAATCACCATTAATTTCTTTCCAAAATTGCTAGAGAAATTTTGAAAAAATTATCCTGGATCGTCCTGGTCGATATTTTATAGTCCAGGCTGATCCACCAGGCCGATATCCAAAAATAAGAATTTCCTAAGTAGTTCTGGCGGCAGATTCTTTCTAAATTGAGCCTATCATCCTGGCCGATACAAAATCGTCCAGGACGATGTGTTTTGCATAATGACGGCTGCTTTAATGAGGATGCCCTAATTAGGGTTTGTACTTTTGAACAGATCATCCCGGCTGATATAAATATCATCCAGGACGATGTTACCAAAAACATTAAACTCTAGGGAATATTCGAAAACTCTTATTCATTTCAAAGCATCAAGAGCCATAATAAATACAATAGACTCAAGAAAGGAAAAAGGGTATAAACTGACTCAGGCCTAGTCTACCCAATCTTGAGCTGGTTCCAAATTGCAGTCCGATCATGTGAACCTGAAATGTCAGTACATAAGGAAATCGTAGAGAAATAAAAATATTTGATATCATCAAAATCATAAACCATTAATCCGCAACAAATTCTAGTAAGGATGCTGAGGAAGAAGGAGGAGCACATGCACTTGCTCATGGGTCTGACTTTCAGGAGATGGTCCAGCGATTTGACCAGTTGGAGAGTCACTTTGATCAACGCTTTTATAAAATTCAAACTCACCTACGTCAGCAGGATGAACAATACCAGCAAGATATGAGTTGGATCCAAGGTCAGTTCAACTCGGTGAATACTAAAGTATCTAGGATGAATAGCTATTTCACTATCTTCAACCAGCCTCCTCCTCCATACCAGGGCCCCTTAGAGTTCTAGATGTACTTCTTTTGTGTTGTCTTTGACTGTCATCTTCTGATGTGATGATCTTTGAATGCTTTATGTCCTTATTTTTATTTAGATTTTATGTTATGTTGTTTTTTCTCTATGATTTGATATCTAGATGTACTTCTTTAGTGTTTATTATTTTTATGTTTTGTTATTTGTAGAATTTTGTGTTCTTCAAGGAATTCCCTTAAATTCACATGTTCACTTTTT
>NW_021486812.1:0-327 GCF_001605985.2 Dendrobium catenatum | reverse complement strand
TTTGAGTTATAATGCCTCTTCCTAGGTTCTGGCTTAAGATCAAAAATGGAAGTCATCCAATTTTTCTTATATGTATCAAAATCATTTTGAATCCTCAAGTTAGTTCTTTTTAATGCATCATTCTCTATCCTCAAAATTTTCTCAATCTCTTTAGATTTCTTAAGATCAACCTTAAGTGAGGTGTGTGAAGCTTTTAGTGCATTATGTTCATCAACTAATTCCAAATACTTTTTGTTCAACTCATCAAATTTATCAAGAAGAGGCATGTGATTTGAATCAATCGTTGCATAATCTTTGAGAAAAACATCATGCTCTTTTTGTAGATTT
>NW_021486811.1:0-233 GCF_001605985.2 Dendrobium catenatum | reverse complement strand
TATCATGGCTAGATTCTAAAGAGAACCCTACACGGCCTCGAGGGGACGAGATAGAGTTCAACTAAATAATCCAGTTGTGGTATTCAAGGAGTATGATTGCCGAATTCACATCCAAAGCCTTATCAAAGAAGGATGTATTTCCCCAAAGGAAGATAACACCTTTCAATGATAATTCTTCTAATATGATAACGACAATCATCTTTTTTTTTTTATAACTTTTCCCAAAGAAATCT
>NW_021486810.1:0-267 GCF_001605985.2 Dendrobium catenatum | reverse complement strand
ATAGCAACATCTGCTCTAAAACTTTATGTTCAATTTCATGCTTAATTTCTTTGGTGATTAGAACTTGATGTAGTTTTTCTGCTGCTGATTTAATTATAACAACTAAATGGAGTATTGGATCTAATCATAAAATAAAAATAAAATAAAATAATTTTATTTAAATATCTGAATATTTAATAATTCTATAAATATATCAGCCACAAGAAACTACATACTTATTTTGTATTTAAACATTTGTCGCACTAAATTTGCGTTGAATCCAAAACA
>NW_021486809.1:0-512 GCF_001605985.2 Dendrobium catenatum | reverse complement strand
TTGCTATAGATTCTTAAGCTTAGTGACACATGTACGAAAGTCCTAAGGGTTAGAAAATAAACCTCCTTTCATTCCCTACAACACTAGTGACATCTAAGGACAAAAATTAAGGATCGGGTCTTATATAACATAGACTTAGGATGCATGCTCCCTGTAGGATAGAGACATCAAAACTAAACTTAGCGACACGTCTTTCTAAGTTTAGCCTTTTCTTTCTTTAATCTATTAATAATCAACCAACAATTTATAACCTAACTCTTAAAATGTGTTAAAATATTTAATTCTTAATCGAGTTATTGTTAATATTTGTAATCATTAAATTATAAACCTAATATATAAATCTAAATCAAGCTTAACAGATCTAATAATAAACTCCTAACCAATCTAAGGTTTAAAAAATGTAGACTAAAATTAGGATATCAAATCTAAAACTAAGATTTCTTAGGATAAAAGACTTCTAAAGATCAAACCTTATACTAACCTTTTAAAATCAATAAACAAACCCCCTAATA
>NW_021486808.1:0-229 GCF_001605985.2 Dendrobium catenatum | reverse complement strand
TTGATACATTTAAATAATTTTAAAATACGTAATTAACATTGAGTAATTAATACTTTTAATTTTTCTTTTTAACGCTTATTAATAAAATATAGTTAATTTGGTTAATAATTAGGAAACAAGTGTACCTTAATATCAATATATTAATTATTTGAATGAGATTATTGCGAAAACTAATTAACACCAGTTATTGAGAAAGCATGATAAGTTCATTAATAGAATGAAGTACATA
>NW_021486807.1:0-242 GCF_001605985.2 Dendrobium catenatum | reverse complement strand
CCTAGGTCTTGGCTTTTGATCAAGAGTAGGCATCATCAAAGTTTTCTTAAGTGTGTCTCATTCATTTTTAATCCTCAAGTTTGTATTTTTTAGAACATCATTATAAACCCTCAAGTTTTTTTCTTCTTCTTTAGATTTTTTGAAATCAGATTCAAGGGAGGTGAGTGAAACTTTTAATGCTTCATTTTCATTAATTAATTCTGAGTGCTTTTTGTTCAAATAATCAAATTCATCAAGAAGAG
>NW_021486806.1:0-229 GCF_001605985.2 Dendrobium catenatum | reverse complement strand
TGCAAAGTAGATTGCCAAGTAGATTGGCATGACATGAGCATACAATGATGAGACATGCATATTTGATGTCAGAGGAATAATTGTCATTGTTTTTTTTTATTAGCTACAAAATGCATGTTTGTATTGAATTACTTGTTGAGTAAACATATGTGAAAATAGGCATAATGTATGGGAAACTAAACGTTGTTGTTTTGATTTCCATGATATTACCAATGCACAATAAATACAT
>NW_021486805.1:0-249 GCF_001605985.2 Dendrobium catenatum | reverse complement strand
CCCACACTTGGAGAGTGTATAAGGATGACTGTTCTCTGCCGCACTGAGTAGTGTTGGAAGAGAGTTTTGTAAAGGCTTCTTCGTCTTGTTGTGGGATCAAAAGGAGAGTCACTAGTGGTATTAGTGCCATACTCGGAGGGTGCCTCCGGGGAGTGGATGTAGGTCGTGTTTGACCGAACCACTATAAAACTTGTGTCTTTTATTTTTTTCGCTGTTTTTGTTTTTAATGTTTTAAACTGTGGTTGAAAA
>NW_021486804.1:0-344 GCF_001605985.2 Dendrobium catenatum | reverse complement strand
TGGAATCCAATTATAAATATATTGTAATGATTTTGCATTCTATTTCTTTTAGGTGTATGAATTCAAATTTAGGGGCATCAATATTTAACACGGCCAGAAAATTCGACTCAAATCCGATACAAAAATTTCGGATTCGAGATTTCAACCTGTTTGTAAAATTGGGTCAGGTTTGGGTTGAATTGGAAACCCGAAAATGATCTGGAATGGCCCACACTGCCCGAGCTAACCTGCCTTCCCACCGCACTGACCCGCATGCCCGCGTCGTGTCCAGAGGCGAGACTCTCGCGTCATGTCCCGTCCCTGCACCGCCGTCTCGCGTTAGCCATCAGGTGTCACGTCGCATC
>NW_021486803.1:0-230 GCF_001605985.2 Dendrobium catenatum | reverse complement strand
TTAATTTTTAATATATTTTAAATCAGAAAACTTCAAAAATTCATATAAAATTCATTTTTTGCCCGATTTTGACGTATAATACCTCGTTTTGATCGGATTTTTATTCTCTACCCTATAAAAATAATGAATATATTTTTAATTATTAATAAAATAGTAAAAATAACTTTTATTTTTAATTTATTTGTGTTATTATATTATTATTATTATTAATATTATATTATATTATTATT
>NW_021486802.1:0-1033 GCF_001605985.2 Dendrobium catenatum | reverse complement strand
TAGTGAGAGAAAGGAGTGGAAAGAAATGAAGAACCTCCAAAGTTTTTGGGTTCCTTGAAATTGCATATGCATTAGAAAGAAAAAATAATGCAAAGGAAATACAAGATACAACAACGGCTATGCCCTATCAGTTTCCTCCCTCAATAATTCCACAAGTGTTTGGGGGAAAGCATAATCATTAACATTTTTCCAAACAAAATCACCAAAAAGAGCATGGTGAGCACAGTAGTCGGCTGGCCGATTGCTAAGACGGGGAATATGCTGAAAGATAACCTGCCAAAACTTGCTTAGGAACGACAAATCCGGACCATCTACCATCTCGTGGATATTAGAGTTAGGATTGTAAGCCTCCTGCAGCCACCGCACCGCATCCATGCTGTACCCTTCCACTATGAGGCCTCCCGCGTCAAACATCCAGTCCTCAATGCTCTCCCCGACGGCCAAAGCAGCCCAACGCTCAGCCTGAGCCGGATCCCAGCGTTCGGTCCGTCTACCCGATGCCACAACAAGCCGTCCGCAGTCATCCTGCATGACCAACCCCAGCCCAGCACAGTTGGATGGAAGTAAGGCCGCATCAAAGTTCACCTTGAGCCACGTAGGAGGGGGTGCACCATAATTTATGGCTCAGCAGCCCAATGGGCTGATTAATGCACCACTGCTCCAGAGGAGGCAAGCAAAATGTCTTTGGAATTTGGAAAAGTACAGTAGCCGCGATCACCTTCGGCGTGCCATAGGGTCTGCCGTTCTTCATGGCATTCCAAGCTCTCCAAGTTTGATACACCACATAGCAAAAGATACGGCCAGTGGCCGGGTTGCTCCTAGACAAAAATTTTAATAAATCCGTCATCTCCTCGAAGGAGGAAAAGGTGGGCAGGTGGAATCCCCACTCGGCTAAGCATCCCAGCACACAAGTAATTTTTTGGCATTGGATGGAGCAATGATCAATAATCTCCTCCACTGAACAACCCCACGGGCAGAGATTGGTATCAGACAAATTCCTCCTGAAAAGCCAAACATTGGTAGGTAGAGTATC
>NW_021486801.1:0-261 GCF_001605985.2 Dendrobium catenatum | reverse complement strand
CGGAGGTGAAGCTAGGCTTGTATAATTGCATGGAACGACTTATACCAGACCAGACTGTTAGGGAGCTTGCCGATTAACAACTTGTTCTATTTCAAAACAAGGAGGGATTTTTTAGTCTGCAAGCAGCAAAATCAACTATTGCCAAACTATATTCAGAGAAGAAATCAGCTTTCAACACTTAGAAAAAACTCCATGGTGTATATTATCCATAACTTCTTATATATTATTGCATTATATTTATATCAAGTGAGCAATTAACAT
>NW_021486800.1:0-232 GCF_001605985.2 Dendrobium catenatum | reverse complement strand
GGAAGGGTTAAAAATATCTTAACAACAAATTTCTACTAGGACTGTAGTTATTTGGACATCAGTGGACTATACATTAAATATTTGGACATCAGTGGACTATACATTAAATATCCTAACTGATTGTTATTTGGACATCAGTGGACTATACATTAAATATCAAAGTTTAGATAATCAATGAGACGACTTAAACATTATAAGCCTATTAATAATTTACAAAGATGTCACCATTTCA
>NW_021486799.1:0-2372 GCF_001605985.2 Dendrobium catenatum | reverse complement strand
TTAATCAAAATTATGAGTTGTAAAAAGCAAGTGATTAAAAAGATATCAAGTGACATATGAATTCTTCTAAGATTTAAAAGTCTGAAAGAGAAGGAAACTTAACTTTTTTTGGGCTCATTTTGTGCATCTTATCAGTTGTATGATGCTCTTTGAGCATCTTTTGATACACTTTGTATATCTTTTAATTTTTTGCGATCATTGCGTATTTTTTCAGTTTTTTTTGGACTCATTTTATGCCTCTTATTATTTTTGCAAGCTAGCTCCCTTTCGAAACCTTTAAGGAATCTCAGTTGTGAGAATATCTTCCAGATAATAGAGAAAAAAGATTCACTCTCTAATAAAAGAAAGAGTAAACAACGAAGCAAAATTATATTCATATGATAAATGCAACAACATGATAAAAAAACTTAAAAATGATTTAATAACTTTGAACATTGATCATATGAGATAAATTATTGTTAGAAGATAGAAAAGATCTCATTTTCAAAGTCCAATTGTTAATTTAGAATAGATTTTTTCTTTGAAAAGAAAATTACACCACTAAAGGAGTTAGATCAGGAGAAATCAATCAAAGGTGTTTCTTCCTTTAACTGATTTAGGGATATCACACATTGTTTACAAATTTTCAAAAACCAAAAGCAAGGTAAAAATATCATTCTGGCAATGACCAAAAACTGAAAGAGAAACTAACATAAAAAGAAATACGAAAAATAGCATCACATAAACAAAGACAAACATGTAAACAAAACCAAAAGAAAGATAAGAAAATAGAAGATTCAAAAAGCATCAAATTCATGCATTTATGTCTATGACACCTAATCTGGTTCTTAAGATGCTGAATGTTTCAAAGGCCAGTGGTTTAGTAAAAATGTTAGCCAATTGGTTTTCAATTGCTACATGGTGTAGATCAATGTCTCATTTAGTAATATGGTCCCTAATAAAGTGATGTCTTATGTCAATATATTTAGTTATATAATATTGGATAGGATTTTTAGAAATGCAGATGACACTAGTGTTATCATATAGAATTGACATTGTGCTTACAGGTAATCTAAAATCCAAAATCTATCATTTTAACCAAAAGACTTGGTCCACACAACTTCCTAAGGATATGTATTCAACTTCAATAGTGAAAAATGCAACTGAGTTTTGTTTACTAGTGGACAAGGAAACTAAGGACTATCATATGAATTGACATGTTCCAAATGTGCTCTTTTTATCCATCATTTACACTGTAAAGTCTGAATCAGAATATCCTATAATCTCAAAAGAAGTGTTATGCATTGGATACTAAATTCCTAAGTTTTTTGTTCCTAAGAAATATCTAAGAATTCTCTTAACTGCAATCAGGTGGGATTCCTTTGGATCAGCTTGAAACCTAGTACAATGACACACACTAAACATTATGTCAAGTCTATTAGCTGTCAAGTAAAAGAGTGATCCAATTATTCCTCTGTACTTTTTTTGATTAATTAATTTTCCATTTGAGTCTTTATCTAACTGGACACTGAAGCTCATGGGAGTATTTATTGACTTGGCTTTATCTATTTCATATTTTTTTAAAATATCCTTAATATTTTGATTGATTAAGAAAAATTCCATCATCCATTTGCATTATGCTAAATCCTAAAAAGTATGACAATTCTCTCATCATACTCATCTCAAATTCTTTGCTCATTATTTTAAAAAATCATCAGATAATTTTTTATCAGAATATCCAAAAAGTATATCATCAACATAGATCTAGACAATGAGTAATTCATCTGATACGCTCAACAGAAAAAGGGTGATGTCTACTCTCCCCTTACTAAACTCCATTTCTAGTAGGAACATGCTAAGCTTATCATATCATGCCCTAGGTGCCTGTTTAAAACCATACAAAACCTTTTTTAATTTGAAAATATATATTGGAAATTGGGAATTCTCAAAGTCTGGGGGTTGCTCTACAAACACATCTTCTTTTATTACCCGATTTAAAAAGGCACTCTTAACATCCATTTGAAAAAGCTTAAATCTCTAATAACAGGCAAAGGTTAGTAGCACTCTAATCGCTTCCAATCTAATTACAGGGGCAAAAGTCTCCTCAAAATTAATCTATTATATTTGATTATATCTCTTAGCCACTAATTTTGCCTTATTCCTAATCACTACACCAGAATCATTCATTTCATTCTTAAAGACTTATTTGGTTCCTACCACACTTTGATCCTTAGGTCTTTTTTCCAGCTTCCAAATATCATTCCTAACAAAATGATTTAGTTCATCTTAAATGGCTGAGATCCAGAATTCATCAGAGAGGGCTTGATTGATATTAATGGGTTCAGATATTGATATGAAGACAGAGTGGTTAACTTATTTTCTATGTCCATGCC
>NW_021486798.1:0-330 GCF_001605985.2 Dendrobium catenatum | reverse complement strand
GCAACCGAACTCCAAACCCTTGAATGGCGTTGATGCAGAGCTCCAGCGGAACTGTAAAACATATGCTATTTTTTTGCTGGTGAACAGTGGGACGCCAATATTGGCGTTGCACTGTTCATCTCCGTAATTTTTTTGTCTCCATCTAACTTGCCGAAGAAACGTGCGAAAATAAGAAAGGATGTTACCTTAGCAAAATTGGAGTTCGATTGGATGAATCATGGTATTTTTTTTAGTTTCACAGCATTTTGGAGTGAAAAATGAGATTTTCGGTTGGAAATGGTCTAAGAAGCAGGAAAAAGCGGTCCCAAACAAAGCCATAATCTCTGCTTG
>NW_021486797.1:0-203 GCF_001605985.2 Dendrobium catenatum | reverse complement strand
GTTGGTTTTCCTATGCTGGAAACCGAAAGTCTGCCCTAAGTCCTGTGTTGGATATTTATGGCTATTTTTACGAAATCTGTAACTTTGCTGCTTTGGATTCTAGTGGGCTGCTTGCTCCTTGGTACCGTGAGTTACCTGTGATTCCCGTAACAGAATTAATGTGGGCTGTTTTCTGAAATAGCTTGGGCTGTTTTCGAAATGGC
>NW_021486796.1:0-217 GCF_001605985.2 Dendrobium catenatum | reverse complement strand
GTTGACCTCTAACTGTCGGAGAACCCAACACCTCATCCGGCTTTCACGACCCTAACCGTCAAAAAAACCACAACCGCACATAACCGCCCACAATCGCAAGGAACCGTCACTCCCTCACGATACAAAAACGAATCCCTCTCATTAAGTTATCTCACGCACACACACGCATAGAGAAGTTCTCAAGATTGGAAGAATTTGCAAGCAAAGAAAAATTTAA
>NW_021486795.1:0-299 GCF_001605985.2 Dendrobium catenatum | reverse complement strand
GGGAAGAATCCCCCATAGCTCCTGTGTGGTTAGCTTTCCCTAATCTGCGACTGCATTTTTTTAATTCTCATATTTTGTTTAGCCTTGCTTCTGTGTTTGGCCGGCCTTTGCAGACTGATCAATCCACTGCCACTCTCTCGAGGCCGTCCATGGTGAGAATTTTAGTTGAATTGGATGTTACTAAAAAACATCCGAAAGAAATTTGGTTAGGATCGGAGAACAATGTCTATTTCCAAAAGGTTGAAATCGAAAACTTACCTATTTTTTTGCTCGCATTGTAGAATGCATGGTCATGGGAT
>NW_021486794.1:0-284 GCF_001605985.2 Dendrobium catenatum | reverse complement strand
TTTCTCAAAATTTTAATTAGATTCATATATTTCACCAATAAAAAAATTCATATATGATAAATATCATTAATCACACATATTTAAAGTTTCATTTGGGATAATATTTTTATTACTTTTTAAAACAGTTTTTTAATACAAAAAAAATATTGAACTTAAAATTTTTGTACTAAAAACTATTTTAGAAAATAGTAAAAAAACTCACTCAAACATTAGCCTAACCCAAAATTTTATAATCATATTTTACTCGTATAATCTATTTACTTATTTATTTATTTGTTAATAAA
>NW_021486793.1:0-224 GCF_001605985.2 Dendrobium catenatum | reverse complement strand
GCATTTCTGTTCGAGTACAAGTCTTTTATATTGTTGTCCAAGAAGGTCTTCTTATTGTTCAAGTCTTCGTACATTTCAGTGAAAATTTCGTCAGCACCCCGACATATCCCCCATTTGGGGGAAAATAGGGGAGCTAGGCCTTCCCACCACGCTACTAGAGCGTGTATGATAGGTGTCCGTAGACACCGCGGCCGTACAAATTTTCATCCCACCACACTACAAGA
>NW_021486792.1:0-324 GCF_001605985.2 Dendrobium catenatum | reverse complement strand
AATTAATTAAATATTCAGTTTTAATTAAAATTAAATTAAGGTTTAATTTTCTATCAAATCAAAGGGGTTTTATTTTTCATTGATTAAGGATTCAATTTTGATCAGTTTGAGGTATTATTTATATTTTTTGGGTTTAAATTGAATTTATTAAAAATTTTCAAAGTTTTAAGGCTTAATTAATGAATTAATTAATTAAATATTTTAATTAATCCTAAAATCAGAAAAAATGTTTCTAGGGGCTGAAAATGTCACTATGTTTGAAGTGTTTAAATTTCAAGTTCAAGTGAGGTATATACTAATCATAATGAATTTTCTAAGTTTTCT
>NW_021486791.1:0-228 GCF_001605985.2 Dendrobium catenatum | reverse complement strand
GCAAGATTTCAGAGCAGATTGAACTCTTTGATTACTTAGGAAGAGTTCACTGAGGTGTTTCGAGATTGGTTTGTTCCCCTTCTGCACGGCAGCAGATGCAGGAGAGTTTTCTGAGGCTTGTTCAGGGGAGTAAGACGGTGATGCAGTACGAGGCTGAGTTTACTGCATTAGCCAGGTATGCTCCGCAGCTACTGAGAGGTGCTACAGATTTTTGAGGGGATTACGAGA
>NW_021486790.1:0-208 GCF_001605985.2 Dendrobium catenatum | reverse complement strand
ATTCCATTGCTTCCACCAAGCTTAACATTTGCAATTACTTGACTTCTGATGAATATTTTTTTATTTTGCAACCTGCACGACTCTCAGTCGTCTCAGAAGAACAAGATGCAGATATGAAATTAAAACAAGATGCAGATAAGAAAATATGTAAGCTGTATTTTTTTGAAGATTCAGTCAAGCAGATAAGATAAAATGAAGAAAGAAATAG
>NW_021486789.1:0-299 GCF_001605985.2 Dendrobium catenatum | reverse complement strand
CAAAAATTGATAACTAAAAAACAACAGTAAGAACCTGGCACCCGTTGCGCGTCTACTGTAGGTGAACCTTGGGTGTTCGGCCATAACCTAAGCGTAGGTTCTCCTGAAAATTTTTCAAAACTCGGGAGTGAGCTACGCTCAGCAAGAGACAACTATAGCTAAAGTTTGTATACATTTGAAAGAACATATCTTATGGAATAATAGTCTACACATGAGTTAATAGGTGTCTAAACATTATGTTGAACATGATATGAAACATACCTGCTTAAAACATGACATATGATTTCTTAACTTGAGAG
>NW_021486788.1:0-317 GCF_001605985.2 Dendrobium catenatum | reverse complement strand
CAACAAACTCATTGTGAAATCTGCTGCTAAGATGAACCTTTGGGGTACGAATTTCATTTCTCTTGCAGGAAAAATAACTTTGATCAACGTTTCAGTTCTCTCATTACCTATTTATCAATACAGCCATTCTCTAATTCCTTTGGGGGTTTTATAAGAAGTGGAGAAAATGTGCAGAGACTTTCTTTAGAATAAAAGTCATGGAAGTTATGGAATGCATTATGTTTCTTCTCATACTCAACTCTTTGAAAGAATCTTCCATTTGGACCTTCAACCCAAACACCCAAAGGGAATTGCTTGTCTAGCTCCACCACCCTCAT
>NW_021486787.1:0-292 GCF_001605985.2 Dendrobium catenatum | reverse complement strand
AGATAGTCGCTGGATTTTCCTGGAATGAAATCGTGTAGATAAAATGATCTTTTGGTTGCTGAAATGACATCGTAGGCTTCGTTTGGGACGGCTTTTTTATTGTTTTCTAAAACGGAGTTTTAGTACAATTTTTTTTTATTTTTGTACTAAAACTCAATTTTAGAAAGCAATAAAAAAGCCGTCCCAAACGAAGCCGTAAGCTACACATGTGAATCCAGGCAGAAGAGAAGCACCACTAAAGCCATGGAACCAAATGGCCACAAGGATCGAACAGCTACTGGATCCAAACTCA
>NW_021486786.1:0-816 GCF_001605985.2 Dendrobium catenatum | reverse complement strand
AATTCAATTCGTATGGGATGATTTATTTAGTTATTCTCTCTTACGAGCAGTTAAAAGAATGGGAGAAGCAAATTTTTCTAAGCACTAATCTTACTATAGGAAGCCTTCTTCATATAGACGACGTCCATAGTATGAAAAGAATGGGTTCCTTTTCATCCTGACAAACATCAAATTTTTCTAAATAGTTCGTAATGTATGAAATGACCTTCGTACAAATGACGTCCATAGTACAAAAAGAATAGGTTCCTTTTCATCCCGATGAACATCAAAATTTTGTGAACTAATCGTACTATACGATACCTAGTTCGTTACGACATCTAGAGTACAAAAATGTGGGGTACCTTTTCCTTTCGAGGAAGTTAAAAATTTTCTTAACTGTTCATACAATACGAACATGGTTCGTACTGGATAATCATCGTGTATGAAAATATTTCATACAGGTTTGTACGCAACTAATTTTGAACTGTTCATATGTATGAAGTACGATCGTACTGTACAATCGTATACGAGTAAAATGGAAAATTTCAATTTTTTGGACAGTTTTTCATGTCTTTCATATAGAAGTTCCTTAGAAAGTGACTTAAAAAAATGTTTTTCTTCATGATTTTTCAAGAGCATGTGAAAGAGTGTTTGTGGGAGAGTATTTGAGAGAGAGTTCTTACAAGTGGAGTGTGAAGTGATCACAAGGTTACTCAAAGGTAAGAATCTTTTTTGGTTTTTGATTATTACTCTTCCTTTCTTCTTTTTAGTTGCTCGAGAGAAGATCTTTGAAGAAGATCCGGTACTCTACCGACACTTGGATGGTGTGAACAGACG
>NW_021486785.1:0-206 GCF_001605985.2 Dendrobium catenatum | reverse complement strand
CACAAAGAAAGTGGTTGGATCAGGTATGATTGGAAATTTCAAAAACTTTTTTATAGATAATGTGTTATTGGTTGAAGGCTTAAAACATAATCTGTTAAGTATAAGTCAGCTATGTGATAAGGGCTATAATGTGAAATTTTTACCTACTAGCTGCATATTAAGTCTAAATAGAAAAAGGGTTAACAATGTTTACATGCTAGATTTGA
>NW_021486784.1:0-215 GCF_001605985.2 Dendrobium catenatum | reverse complement strand
GAAAGGATATCAACGCTCTTGTTGGTATGGATTGGAACTTCTTCCACTATCCATCAGAAGGCTTGTCTGGAGGTATCTTGCTTCTTTGGAATACAAGGTTTGCTTCTTTTAATACCTTGTTATCATTTAATCAATGTATCATTGGTGATTTATAAATCATTAATAAAAGGTAGTTGGAGGATTTCTACTGTTTATGCTAATAAGAACACCTACAA
>NW_021486783.1:0-995 GCF_001605985.2 Dendrobium catenatum | reverse complement strand
ATGCGAGCTAGGAACAATTAGGAAACTGTATTCAGGTTGTAAGAACTTACAATGCCAACCCACAATACCAACAGTATTTTGTCATAAAGAACCTTAAAAAAATTATTATAAAAATAAGAATTATTAAGAAGAGAGAATTTGATAGAGTAAATAACCTTCAACAGAAAAAAGAAACCCATAAGCTCAGTAATAATATTAATGCCTAGACTATCCCAACAATTAAGCCTCAAAGCAACACAAAGAAAAGAGCTAGATAAACCACTACAGTAACAGAAAGAGCAATAGGAAAAATGCCAATCAAATTACCCCAACCGGCCGCCCTCAAGCAAGACGAGAAGAGGGACTGACCAACAAATTAAAAAAAAATAACAAAATGACACCTAGAAATAATAGAGAAACACAACATTAAAAACTCCAACATCAATATAAAAAAAAACTAGCAACTACAGAGATGATACAACACGACAAGCCAACTAGAACTAACTTAATAAAAATCAAATAGAAGCCTCTTACAAACTAAAAACAAAAATAGATAACTAAGATCACTGAGATAAGGTGGGCCAATTGAGCTCAAGAAAATAGTATGATGGAGGATGTAATGATGAGAACCTAAATGCCTCTCAAATGTAAACCCAAATGCACTCAGGCACATCAAATTGACAATGCAAAAGACATTTGTATTAGAAGAGTCAAACATATAATAGGGTATAATACCCATAAAAATTCCACCTTTAAAATGCCAGCCCTACCAACCAAAAAAGCTTATTGAGCTAACAAAATGTACCCAGGACTCAGTAGCCAGCAAGAAAACACAAAAAACCATAGAGAGACTATCCAGGAAGCCAAAAAAACCCATCCAATAGTCCTTATAAAACAGAATAGGGACAAAGCATAACCACCCAAATATATTAGGGTTATCAATATTGGACATGACCGGAAACCCAACTCGGACCTGACCAAAAAAAAAAGGGTTTGGGTCAACCCGATTGGCAAAC
>NW_021486782.1:0-215 GCF_001605985.2 Dendrobium catenatum | reverse complement strand
ATAGCATAGGGCAGTTGAGTTATTATTTAAGCAAGCTGATTATGTCGGAATTTATTCTTCATTTTCCGTTTTTGTTGGTCACATTCAGTTGGAATATCAGTAGAATGTTGTTGTTAGATTTGATTTGTATCATCAATAATTATGTGATTGTGTTACTTAAGAACATTTGTTGGCTAAGTATAGATTTGTTTGTATTTTCCTTTAATTTTATTGTT
>NW_021486781.1:0-1078 GCF_001605985.2 Dendrobium catenatum | reverse complement strand
TGCGCGAAAGACGCCTCAACACTCCGTGACAACTTAGCAGCAGAGAAAGCAGATGTCGACTGTTCCTGGGCAAAGCTAGATTCCATTCCTAAACCTCTTTCTTAAAGAAAGATCCTGGTTCTGAATTCAGTTTTCGGTTCATTTAGCAGTCTACTCTCCCTTCATCGAAGTTCTTTCTTATCTTCTCACTTTTCTTTTGTGATAGGAGTGCCCATGCTTTGAGAGTTCCTTTTTGCCAGCACTTTCTCTACCCGGGCAGTACCTGGGACTCCTTGAGATTCCTTCTTTTTCTATGCCTATAGCTAGCTAAAGTCGAAAAAGACTATAGGAATCTCTCACTAAGCTCTCTATCTTCCTTAGCTGCGAGCTCAAGTAATGGTGAGTTTCCGGATCGGATTGATAGCAATTGAAAACCCAACCTGTCCTGAAGTGAAGAGGGTACCAATTCGCATAAACACTCGTGTGAAAGAACCTAGCTTAACCGGAGGAGTCATACTGACACTGACCTTGGGTTTCCTTAGAAGGTTGATGCTCTTTTGTGGTTTTTCTCCATAATCCAACAAGCCTGATGCTACTTCTGAGGCCAGGTCATTGAGTTTGTGCAACTCTTTCCTCCCACCTCAAGATGTTGAGTTTGGAAGCTAAGTCCCAGTTTCCAGGTGGATGTGCTTTAGTGAAAACAAGAGGCGCTAGTTTTGTTTGGTACGAGCATGACTTCATTCTTTTTCTGGGCTATCTGAGTTATCACAACGGAGGAACGGGTAATTCCTAGATTCGTGAGCACCTTACAAAAAGAATTTCATAAGAAGTAGTCTATTAAGGGTTTGGTCTTCTGCTTCATCACCTTGATCGGGGCACTAAGGTTTGTTTCTGACTTCGCCAAGAAAAGAGAGTAACCTAAAGTTTTCAGCGACGATCAGTGGGATATCCAGCCCGGAACCTAGGGAACAATTGAAACCCGAAAAACAAGGTTTGACTTGATGCGTAGAATCCGAAGAACCTTAGTTTTCTAGCGAGGCCATGAACTGACTCAATATCCATAAGAGTGAAGAGTAACTAGTTCTAAAACGAAGCGAAG
>NW_021486780.1:0-496 GCF_001605985.2 Dendrobium catenatum | reverse complement strand
TAGCATTGCTCGGATTCAACATGATCATTCTTCCATGGTACAATTCTAGAAGGCCCAGCTAATTTTCAACTAGAACTATGGAGCTAAAGGGAAGGGAAACCAGAAAGGGTTTCCTAGAATAATTCTTGCAATCAGTATCTATCTCCCTTCCTCTTATGAGGAAGAAGAAATTGGATTATGAGAATGACATCGAACCAGATTTTCATAGCTGGAGATAATAGAGATAGATACAGAAGTAATAGAATTGTCGGAAAAACCATGAGTGATTCCTTTAGTTTATGTGGATAACCCTTCAAAAACAATAAAGGTTATCATCAAGCTTTGCTAGTTTTCTTCCTCATCGAAGTCTAGGAGAAATTCTAGTTCATTTGTCAAATAAATCGTAGACATCTGCTATCAGTTGGTAGTTTGAATTTAAGAAGCCATTTTTTATCCTTGTTTTTTTTTTTCTGGTTCAACTTCATCCCCCTTTTACTATTTTTCTTTATTTTGTAAT
>NW_021486779.1:0-261 GCF_001605985.2 Dendrobium catenatum | reverse complement strand
CATCACCGTGGATTTGACACTCGTGGCACCTCTTAGCATGATCAATACAATCTTTGACCATTGTCGGCCAATAATAACCCATTCTTTTGATTTTAGCGGCCATTTTGGGACCTGACTGATGTGCTCCGCAAAGCCCTTCGTGGATTTCTGATACCACTTTATCAGCTTCCTTGGTCCCTAGGCACCTTAGCCACATTTGATCAAAAGCTCGCTTGTATAGCGTATCATTAACAAATGCGTATCGCAATGCCCTTTTTCTAA
>NW_021486778.1:0-321 GCF_001605985.2 Dendrobium catenatum | reverse complement strand
AAATGCAAGGAAATGTATAAAATGTGTCTAATACATATTTACTTCATAAAATTATAATTTTTAATTTACCCCATGAAATTTAATTTTATTACTATCAAAATGCTCGAAATTGTCATATTTATTATATATAAAAAGTTATATGGTAAAAATTTGTTAAAAATTCAGATATCACAACTTTTGTATGTTTAGATTATATTAAAATTCATAGAACATAAAATATATAAAATAATTGAAATTAGAGTTAGGATAATGATTGCCTACCTTGAGACAAATACATTTCTCAACTGGATGAACCTACAAAAGCAACTATATGACCACCCC
>NW_021486777.1:0-555 GCF_001605985.2 Dendrobium catenatum | reverse complement strand
TGTGATCTTCTCCTATGATTTTGTTTCCTAATTAGGATATATATTTGTGTGTGGATGTAGTACCGTTTTCAACAAGAAGAATAATGAATTAGGAAATTATTCATGGTATCAGAGCTAGTTCTCTAAACCCTAATCCCTTCAGGCCACCTCTCTTTAGCAGATTATTTCTGATTGACTCTTCTATATTTCTCAAGCTGATTTTCATTGGTTAGTATTTGTCTTGACCTTCTTATATACTTACAACAACCATATTCGTTCTTCCACATCTGGTTCTTCATAATATGAAATGGCCTCATTACAAACATTTGGCATCACAACACCAGAATTGGGAAGCAGTTTAGAAATTCCAAACCTTGGAGGTAGTGATTTTTCTCTTATTTTCATCATATGACACAAATTAAATGGATATAATTATTTATAATGGTCATAATATGTATTGTTGTTCATTTATGATAAGGGAAAGGATGAGTATCTCATCGAAGCAATAGCCATGCCAGAGATTATAGATCCCGATTTCAGAATGAAGATTGAAAATAGTATGATCATGTCATGGCT
>NW_021486776.1:0-292 GCF_001605985.2 Dendrobium catenatum | reverse complement strand
GTCCCAAACGAAGCCTTAAGCTTCGTTTGGGACGGCTTTTTTATTGCTTCTTAAAGTAGCTTTCAAGTACAAAAATTTCAACTTTTGTAATATAAAGTTATTTTAAGAAGCAGTAAGAAAGTCGTCCAATTTAGAACGACTTTCTTACTACTTCTTAAAGGCAACTTTCTAATAATTTTTGTAATAGCAGTAAGAAAGTCCTCTTAAACAAAGCCTTAGGCTATGTTTGTTATCTCTTTTTTTTTTTGGTCAGGGTTTTATAATAACTATTTTTTCAATCATAATTTTTTTT
>NW_021486775.1:0-269 GCF_001605985.2 Dendrobium catenatum | reverse complement strand
GTTTGGGTATGATTTCTATTTGTACTAATATATATTTGGTTCATTTCCACACATTTAAGTAAAATCTTTTAGGACGATCCATGATCGTACGGGACGATTAACTTCAGGTTGACTTGAAAATTTGCAATTTTTGGACGGTTTTTCTTGTCTTTCATATAAAAAGTCCAATTTAGACTGTCACTTAATCTTTTTTGCTTACAGATCTTCGTGCCAATTGAAAGGAGAGTCAAGGAGAGAGTGTGAGAGAGTGTTTATAAGAGATTTATTAC
>NW_021486774.1:0-339 GCF_001605985.2 Dendrobium catenatum | reverse complement strand
CTTTCGTCGATGGAGGGAAAATTTTCATCCCTAGAGAAGAGATTTGGGGGAATGGAAGAGATGATCCGGAAATTGCTAGAAGCTCAAGTTATTCCATCAAACCCTAAGGAAAAAGGGAAATCTCCGGTGACCCTTGGGGCAATGGCCAAGGGAAGGAAGAGAAGGGTCTGGAGTAGGTGGCCCTTGGGGAATGACCGGTGGTCAAGGGGGCCGGCCATACATGGCCTCGGTGGGCCCCCACGGCACACGTGAAGGGTGGCCGAATCAGATGGGGGGGTTTCAGGAAGGAAATCGTGCCACGTGGGAGCAGGGAGGAAGAAGGGAAGACTATGGCATGGG
>NW_021486773.1:0-321 GCF_001605985.2 Dendrobium catenatum | reverse complement strand
CGGAAAACTGACCGCCGGAAAGCCGCCGGAAAATTCCACCGGTAATAAGTGATTTTCCTGTAGTGTAATAACTGCTCCATTTCATTTGATTCGCATGGCTTCGTCATCAAGGATCTTACGGACAATCAAACTCTCATCCGTGGACCCAACCATAACGGTCTCTACTCGGTTTCTTCCACCTCATCCAAACTTCCAGTCGCTCTGCACACGTCTTCGTCCAACTCTACAATATGCCATTCCCGTCTTGGGCACCCAAACCCGCGCACTCAACAACAACTAGCTCATCTCTTCCCGTCAATATGTAGTCCTCTTTCTTCTTAT
>NW_021486772.1:0-209 GCF_001605985.2 Dendrobium catenatum | reverse complement strand
TTTCTTTATATATGCATATAAAAGATATTATCATTTGTGTATGATTGATCAAACATTGTGACTTGTCATTGAATTGCATTTGGAATGATAGTTCCATTCACATCTTGCTCATTCTTCAAATTGAATTCATTGTTGCTCTTCTATTGGTGTTCATTTGGATATATATCAAATCACATGATATCTTGAATTTGATTAACTCAAGGCCCCAA
>NW_021486771.1:0-576 GCF_001605985.2 Dendrobium catenatum | reverse complement strand
ATCCTTCTTGTGTCCTTGAATATTAATGACTATAGAAAAATAAAGAGATTAACATCATAGTTTTGAGCGATGATCCATCACACATATATATATATAAAGAGAGGGGTGCAAGAATCTTAAGAGACACAAAAAATTTTATGTGAAAAACCTGAAAAAGGGAAAAGCCACATGACCTGATCTAGTTAAAATGATTCTACTAGTGTTTGTAGTAGATTACAAATGATGCCTTTCCTTGGGGGAAGGTGTTTGCTTAATTTAGCAAATAAACATCATATAGCGCACATTACATGGTGGGAGTTGGAAGAATCCAGCGATATGATAGTTGTTCTTAAAAGAACATTGGTCTGTTCGTTTGTTTCGGTATGGTTGTTGTCGGATGATGATAGACGGAGGGGCCATAGTAGGGAGACTGAGGTGGAGGGGATTATTGCCAGGTGATAGAGTTTGGAGGGACTGTAGATGGAGGGTGACAATGGTCAGAGGGATGTTAGTTAGTGGCCGAAGGATTTGGAGGGAGGGCGACAAAGGTCGAAGGTACGTACTATAATTGGTGAGCGACGGTGGTCGTAGAAAGTG
>NW_021486770.1:0-1812 GCF_001605985.2 Dendrobium catenatum | reverse complement strand
GGAATTTACTCGGTATTGCTAGGTATCTGCTCGGTATTTGTTAGAAAAAATTAGCGTACAACTCGTATTTGCCTCGTGTTGCAAGGGTATTTTGAAAAATATTCCAAAAGGTGATGGGATGTGTGTTGCCGTCAAGCGCATTTAAAAAAACGCACGTGCACGAACCCAAAAAACAGCGGGTTCGGAGGTCGGCGGATTTCTTCATGGCTAGTGCGCTATACAAACATTGGTGGCCGAACGTAGAGGAGCGTACGTTCACTGCCAAATAAAAGTTGTTGAAATAGACTTACTCAACTTTAGTCAATGTGTGACTAAAAAAGCCCAGATGTCTTTCTTTCCAATGTATATGAAAATAACTATGATAAAATATATTCAAAGTCTCTAAATATCGCCTCAATGGCAATGAGCTATGGAGTTGTGAAGGCTTGCAGTTTAGAGGATATGAAGAAGAGCAATTGTAGGACTGTAGGGGTTGGGTTTGTGGAGATGCCCTGAAGTGGTCTTGCCTACAAAGGTAAAATTATTATTGCGGATGCGTGATTGCCCTTACAGATTGGCAAATCAGAACGCGTCCATCATTTTTTATCTGTGTACCGCGGTTGTTGTACTGAGTGACGTGGTGTATTCTGATTACGCTCTCCGAATAATCCGATTGTCTGCACAGAATAATTTTTTGGGGTACAAGAGGTGGGGAAAAGTTATAATATTATTCGGATATTCATGAGGCGAATTCAGAATAACACCCAGTCACTCAATACACAACCGCGGTTACCACAGTTAAAAAAAGATGTGACGCTGTTCTGATTTGCTCTCTTACGTGCATCCGCTATCGCAAATAATAATTTTACTTTGTAGCAAGCCTTCAGGCATCTCCACAAACAACCCCTCAGTCCTACAATTGCTCTCTTCTTCATTCACTCTACTGCAAAGCCCTCTCACAACTCCTTAAGCTTCATTGTCTCGATGAGGAGATATTTGAGACTTGATATTCATTTTCATGTAATTTTCTATTACATTTGGGAAAAGAAAGACATTCTGGGCTTTTTTAGTCACACTGACTAAGTATATAGTCTTATTTCAACAAACTTTTTTGGTTCCGGGCGATCGTACGCTCCTCCCGTTCGGGCCACCAATGTTTTAGCGCCACGTAGCTATGAAGAAAAATCGCCGACCTCCGACCCGCCTGTTTTTTGGTTCGGGCACCCGGTGCTGTTTATTTAATCTTGACGAGCCAAACAACATCCCATCACCTTTTGGATATTTTTCAAATACCTGCAAACTACCGAGCAAAACGCAGTTGTACCTAATTTTTTCTAACAATACCTAGCCAAATTACCGAGTAATTCCTAGGCAATTACCGGAGCAAATCCTGAGCATACCGAGTTGTACCTAGTTTCTGCAATACCGAGCAAATCCCTAGCAATACCGAGGCAATTCTAGAGGCAAATTCTGAGTTGTACCGAGTTGTACCTAGTTTTCTATATATTAGCAATACCGAGCAAATACTGAGTTGTACCGAGTTATACCGAGTTGTACCTAGTTTTTCCTAGCAATACCGAGCAAATCCTTAGCAATACCGAGCAAATCCTGAGCAAATCCTAGCTGTACCTAGTTTTTTCTAGCAATATCGAGCAAATACATAGCAATACCGAGTAAATCCCTAGCAATACCGAGCAAATCCCTAGCAAATACCGAATTGTACCGAGTTGTAGAAAAACTCGATACAACTCGGTATTTGTATAGTTTTGGTCTTCACAGAGCGGTATTTCTCGTTTGTGCAAAGCAATACCGAGCAAATACCGAGCAATACCG
>NW_021486769.1:0-303 GCF_001605985.2 Dendrobium catenatum | reverse complement strand
CTCTTAAATAGAAGATCTTCAAAGGAGCTCATTAATTTCAAGTTGCCAACAATATCGTCCAGGATGATATATAAATCATCCTGGCTGATCAGTATAATTTCCATGAGATCGGCCAGAGCATCTCCCTGAATGCATACTGGACGATTAAAAATTGGCTTGATCGTCCACGAGATCGTCCAGGCCGATCAGTTCAAATCAGGGGAAAATTGTCCAGAGCATCGCCCTGAATTTAAGCTGTCTGATCCCGATCGTCCAGCACATCGCCCTGAATTTATGCTGGCCGATATTTATCATCCAGAAGTA
>NW_021486768.1:0-2072 GCF_001605985.2 Dendrobium catenatum | reverse complement strand
AGTATCATTTGTAATTTGAACAGCATTT
This sequence comes from Dendrobium catenatum, assembly GCF_001605985.2. Classification (NCBI taxonomy): domain Eukaryota; kingdom Viridiplantae; phylum Streptophyta; class Magnoliopsida; order Asparagales; family Orchidaceae; genus Dendrobium; species Dendrobium catenatum. The sequence goes on along the minus strand of NW_021486768.1, from coordinate 2,044 downwards.
GAGGACACCAAAATTCCTGCTTGATACAGATTTTTTGAACTTTCAAAATTTGAAAATTGAAAGTCTACATTTTCAGAAACTACATTTTCTATTTTATTGGTTTCATTTAACACATCAGCCATCACCTTATCCACATCAGCTAATGCATTAAATGAATTATATACACCAACTGAATTCCGAGAAGCTTACTGGTCCAATTTGAAATTCAAATCCTGGTTAACCGCCCCTTCATCTCCTTCCTTGAATCCATCCTTTTCTTCAAGTTGGCTTTTGGAACTTGCAACTACCATTGAATCGGACATAGAATTGAGCTTGTTTCCATCTGCCATTGTTTGTACTTCAGCCTGAGCCAGAATTTCAGTCGTTCCTGATTTTTCTGTTGCTGAAAAAACCCTGGCTTTCAATAGATTACTTGCTGATTTCTTCTTGTTTTTGAACTTAACTTGCATCCAATGACCATAAGGATTTTTAGTATGATTTGAGATGAAAGGGATATCTTCAACATTGGGACAAACTGATTCAATATGCCCTATCCTCCCACATTTGAAACAAAGTGATGAAAGATTTTCATATTTGAACTTTTGAAAAAATCTTCCATGCAACCCTTCAACCCATATTCCAGTGGAGAGTTTTGAGTTCAAATTAACTCGAATACATGCTCTAGCAAATTTTCTCCTTCCCCACCTAAACATATTACCATCTAAAAGTAATGGAGTCCCAATTCTAGACACAATTCTAGTGATATTGGACTCATCCCAATAGTGTAGTGGAAGGTGAGGAAGACGAACCCAGATTGGAGCTGAAACACCTTCTAATGAATTAGGAGAGAAGTTAGGAGACCATTTGTCTAACCCAACTAAAACCCCCCCTACAAACCATGGACCTCCATTAAGAACTGCTTCCATGCCTTCATGAGATTAAAATGAACAAAGAAGCCAATCTAAGCCAAGAATGGTTAGATGGAATACTCCAAATTTCTTCCATTGTTTTCTTAACTCAATGGCACATTTTGAGAAAGATAAATTTTCCCAAGAATTTTAACCACCAAAGATTTACTCAAAACTTGAATATTGGATATTTCATTATCCTTATATAGTTTGACAATGTTTAAATTTTCATCCTCCTCAAGATTTTTATCCCAATTAATTTTAATGTGTGGTTTTTTAGTCCACGCATTAGAATTATGAACATTTGAAGAATTAATAGGATTATTGAAATTATCCTTGTTAGTCTTCAAAATATCAACAAAACTTCTCCTTGAAGAAGAAGCTTCTTTGTTATTAGCTCCAACAATAGAAACCGGTGAGGGAGATTTAGGTAGATTGTTAGAAATCACAATTACCTCTTTCCCTTTACTAGAGTCTGCCAATGTCTTTTGTTTAGCCAAAAGACCTCCCTCTTTGATAACAAGAGGAGTTTCTAAAACTTGAAGATTGTGAGGGGAGATGCATTTGAAGGAGAACCTACCTTTTGAATCCAACATAATTGGACTCGAGGTAGATGAAATAGATTTGGTGTTCCGGTCATCCATAGATGACCGGCCACCTTCTTCCATCTCCAATCTTTGCACCCAAAATCTTCAAACTCTCTTTCCAAAATCCTTCCTTGATTTGTGGAGCTTCTCTCTCTTCCCTTGGCCGTCTTCACCCGTCTTACAAAATAGTGGAAAGGCCAAATTCTAGACACAATTCTAGTTATTTTAAACTAATTAATTTAACTTAGTCACTATAGGAAAGTTAGTATTTTACGGTGGATTTACGACAGAGTGTGTGGAAGAATTTTTTTGGTTAAAAATTGTGACGAATTTGCGATGAAAAATTTTGTTGTTTTATTTGCAGTGTAAATTCGTAGCAAATTCATTGCAAATCTGACACAAACTACCCTATATAATCCACTGATTGGTCATTTGTTTCATTTTTTTGTTTTATTCCCTCAACCCCACTGTGACGCCCCAGGCATCTATAGTGAAAGGATTCGTCTGACAGTCTCGATCAATCTCCAATCCTGCTCCCTTGCTCGAACCTGAAATTGTTAACCACATATA
>NW_021486767.1:0-832 GCF_001605985.2 Dendrobium catenatum | reverse complement strand
AGATGGGAGGAGGCGTCGGCCAGAGGGGGAGATCGGAAGAGAGGTTTTGGATTTGCGAATGGGAGAGAGCCGAGAGCAGCGATCGTGTGTGAGTGTCGAAGTGCGAAGTCCTCCCTTTCATTTTATAGACACGGAGAAGGCAAGGATCGAGGCGAGCGTGTATGAAACGACTGAAATCGGCGCCGTTTGCAGGGAGTGGGTCGACGATTTGAGCAGGATTTGCGGCAGATGTGGCAGAGATACAGGATGAGCGGCTACAGGTAATCATTTTAGCGATTGTTTATTATCTTCTTCTTTTTTTATCTTAATGCAGAGGTCAACACCAACTCATGTAGTAAATCATGCATCTTGTAGTATTATAGATTATTGTAGTATCCTAAATCTTCAAACTAGTCAAAGAAAGATTTTTTGCTAAAATATCAAAATTCCTTCCTCCGATATTCTCAATAGTCTCTCCTTGAATATGAGATGGCTGAATAAAATCCAAAGCAATCCACATTCGGGCAAAATCATCAGTATTGAACACATGATTTTGTGGAAATATTGAACATAATGCAAACAAATTTGTAGAGGATTTGGCAGACATATATAGCTCAGTCTTAAGATGAAAAAGATTTAATTCTGACGCAATGTTGTAGTACTTAAATTGCATTTTAAAACTTTCATTACTTGCCTATCATCTAAGCTTGAATTTAGAATACCACCAATGACCTTTGATGCTAATGGAGAACCTGAAAGCTTTTTAACTCTCTCTAACAACGGCTCTTAAATTTTTATGAACATTAGGGTTCTCTACAGCCAGCGTAAAACTTGTCGAACAATAATGACATGA
>NW_021486766.1:0-347 GCF_001605985.2 Dendrobium catenatum | reverse complement strand
CCCGAGATTTTGATTCCTTCTGTCCTGTGCTTTGTGCCGCGGACTTAGTGAAGGGTTTCTGATTTGTCTTTGCTGACTTGTCAGAAAATTTGTATTCCTTCTGCCCTTTGCTTTTAGCTTTGGCGGGCTTGATGAAGGAGTAGATGCCGATGACCTAAACCCTTAGGTTTGTGTCAGGTCGATGGCGAAAAGTCATCGGTCCAGAGCTTTGTGCATAACGGACTTGTTGATGACAGGATCCACTTAGTTCAGTCTTGTGAACTTTGGGATAATTTTCTTCGGTCCTTTGCTTTGTGCTTTGACGGACTTTTTGAAGAAAAGTTCCTTCGATCCTCGCTTTGTGCTTT
>NW_021486765.1:0-259 GCF_001605985.2 Dendrobium catenatum | reverse complement strand
TTGGGGCGGTTTTCCAGTTCGCCACGAACATTGAAACCGAATTTTGAGTTTAGAAGAATTCGTACCTTTGCGGGGTTGTCGGTGTTCACACGTGGATCGAGGAGTCACTCGCCTACCTCGTCATAGGTGTCGCACCGGGTTCCCTCCTACCACGCTCACTAAAGGCGTGCTTAGGTGGTTTGCCGGTCCGACACGAACGCCGAGGAAATAGAGTAGAGGGGAGCATTTTATATATGCTTTACCAATTATAATTAATCAT
>NW_021486764.1:0-269 GCF_001605985.2 Dendrobium catenatum | reverse complement strand
GCTTCCATAGTCGACCTACCCGGCATAAATCCAATTTTGGAATGACTTAGAAAAATTAATAAAAAAGATACCTCTTGAAAAAAAATATTTTATTGGAGGAGATTTAAATGGACATGATGGTAGTGAGGTAGATGATTTTAAAAGCATTCATGGTGTCCATGAGCTTAAAACAACAAAAGAAAGTGTTAAGACCATATTAGATTTTTCTTTAGCTTATAATTTTTTAATAGCTAATACCTTATTTAAGAAAAGAGATAAGCATCTTATCA
>NW_021486763.1:0-303 GCF_001605985.2 Dendrobium catenatum | reverse complement strand
TTCCTCTTGAAATTTATTTAAATATTTAAATTCCTCTCGAAAATAATTTATACAAAATTTAGTTTATTTCCTAAATTTTCCAATGAAAGAAATAGAACCCTCTAAAGAATTCATTGTAAAAACATCATTGTTTATTTTTTTAACTTTAGTCTTTAAATAATTGCTATTAATTCATATAAAAAAATTTTGAAATGAGAAATTATTTTTGAGTTTTTATAAGACGTTCTGCAATAGATAATGGATAAGGGATCCTCTGCAACAGGGTTATCTCCGGCGCACTCAGCATGAGCTGGAGAAGAGCAT
>NW_021486762.1:0-325 GCF_001605985.2 Dendrobium catenatum | reverse complement strand
ACGAAGACTAAAAGTTCACTAAACGATGGTTACACGCTGCTGGAACAGTGAGTACAGCAATAAAATTCAAAGTTTGGTTGTCCCATGCATTTAGAAAGGCTACAAATTCAATGGCAGCAATATGACACAAGTTAGGAGGGCTTAAATGCTGATGAAAGTGTGCAGGAAATGCAGGGACAGCAGTTAAAACAGTGAGTAAATTGAAACTATGCAATGATATGCATGCAATTTTAAAGCTATAATGAACGGTTAGACCCTATGATGTTTTTCTAACATGTCATGCATGCTTACCATGCTCTGATACCAAATATGATGTGAAACATAT
>NW_021486761.1:0-288 GCF_001605985.2 Dendrobium catenatum | reverse complement strand
TCATTATAATAATTTTTTGAATAGCTGATCGTATATGACGATTAGTTTAAAAATTATGGTTTTAATTTTCTTATTATCTCACACCCCTGAGTGTGTGTATGAATGATTACCATGTTTAGCATCCACTAACTATTTAACTTTGACTCTAGAAATGGTGAATTAAATAAAAGTAGAAATATAGACTCTCAAAGACACTTAACCCTATTCTACTCAATCTTTAGTTGATCACTTTGCATGGTGTATGGTGGACATAAAATGTTAGTGCATAAAAACAAATACACAATAATA
>NW_021486760.1:0-306 GCF_001605985.2 Dendrobium catenatum | reverse complement strand
GGATTCATGTTGACTCGCTAACATGATCCTAACCCAATAGTAACCTGATAATTATTTTGCCTTAAGTTTTTATTTATTGATATGCTCTTCTTACTTTGAATAAAAATTTTAATACCTATAGTTGATAAATTATATTTTTTTTTATTTAAAACCAGCTATCTGGTCTAATTTGATTAAGAGTTTGATCCACTTTTTATCCATTCATTAAATAGATTGTGTTTGAGTCAATTCTATTCTGATAAACTAATTTTAGGTCTTATCCGAATCAGACCTGTTGCGTCCTGGAATATTCGCGGCGGTAGAGAA
>NW_021486759.1:0-467 GCF_001605985.2 Dendrobium catenatum | reverse complement strand
AAATGAGTACATTTTTTATATGATAAGTAAATAATATGATTGAAGTAAATGCATGATCAGAAGAATGCGGATGAATGTCATGTAGGAATGAATTCATGTCCATGTTCAATAATGGAGTTCACCCCTAATAGTATTGGATGGAGATATAATATAGCCGTGCACATAAATAGAAATGAAAAAAGTTTATCTTCCCTTCAAGGTTAGATTTAAGAAGGGATATGAGACCGTGTAAAGATGGGTATATTATAACATAAGATGCATTAAGATGTGAAAATGATAAACAAAAGTAAACAATACCTTATTCTGTCATTTTTACAGCTAAATTTTTTCTATTTCATGGAAAAAATATTGATTTACTTACAAAGACTAATATGCATACTATTTTCTATTTTTTAAAATTAATATAATTTAAAACTATAATTAATAGGATTAAATAAGATTGACTATAGTGACCTTAGCACCCTAGA
>NW_021486758.1:0-207 GCF_001605985.2 Dendrobium catenatum | reverse complement strand
GTCCACCATCTTCAAGCTCTTCTGGTGCAGGCTCGGCTTCTACAGGCTATTCATCATAATCATCAGCCTCATATGTCTCTTCAGCATCACCATCTTTGGATTTAATTTTCACGCATGTGATGGCGCGACAAATCTCTTTCCGGAGCAATTTTTGCTTGATGAATCTGATACCTTTATATGCGTCTGTATCCTTCTGCCGTAATGGAC
>NW_021486757.1:0-222 GCF_001605985.2 Dendrobium catenatum | reverse complement strand
TCGGGTTCGAATCGGATTTTCAGGTAGGGCCCAATATTGACACCCCTACTTTTAGGAATCACCCAAATCTCTCATCTCTCTGGCCTTTGAGAGTTGTAGAGTTTATGCATTACAATCTAGAATCCACTGCCCATTGTTCTTGTCACTGTTCAAGAATGTTGCACGTCCTCTCTTGCTTCTCTTGAGGTGATTTGTTTATATATATATATTAAATTTGTCTAT
>NW_021486756.1:0-362 GCF_001605985.2 Dendrobium catenatum | reverse complement strand
CAACGTGTAGACAAAACAAAACAAAATAAAACAAATGGAAATAAAGCAAACTAAAATCAACACAAAGTGAGCACAAAAACTAGCACAAAAAAAAATAAAAGACACATAAAAAACTAAAAATTTTAAGCAAGTGATAAAGCAGCGAGTTTAAGCAATTTTGAGCTGCAAGCCTCCTTATGTCCAGTTATCCTATGCTCCCACGAGGTCTTTGGTGAGAGCACACCTGCAAAACTCAATAATAGTCAGATTTAGAAACCCAAACAGGTTTGGGATCCTTCTTAGGAAAAGTAGAATGTAATGCAGGTATGGTATGCTGTGAATCCTACATCTTAGGTCTCCACACCCAATGTGTACTACGATGA
>NW_021486755.1:0-287 GCF_001605985.2 Dendrobium catenatum | reverse complement strand
TAGGGCTTTATTTATAAAGAATGCGCAAGGGTTAACAGACTGAAAAATAAATTAGGAAAGATTCAATTTGAAGTCCGGATGAACAAAGATGCAATAGCGTAAATACGAAGTTACCGTTATGCATAACTTAATTCAAATTATTATTCAAAGTTAATTTAAAATTAGAAAAAAATATGTTTATATATTTAAGTATAAAATAGATGAATTATGTATTTTCATTTTTTAAATATATTTCAATTTTTTACCTATAATAGTAAATTTTATAAAAATGCATTTTAAACTTGTTT
>NW_021486754.1:0-207 GCF_001605985.2 Dendrobium catenatum | reverse complement strand
AACTACCCATAGGCTAGGGCCACTTTTATACTAACTCAACCTTATGCAGGTGGCCACGCTCGTGCAGCGCTAAAATAAAGGGGGACGTAATTATTAATGCTTTAATACTAATATTATTTTATGCAGATACTTCAGAGACATGCTTAGCCCCCTTTAAAATTAAAATAACTTGGCCAAGAGTGTTTATTTTTCTATAAATATTAACTG
>NW_021486753.1:0-214 GCF_001605985.2 Dendrobium catenatum | reverse complement strand
TACCCCTATTTGGCATGCCTATCATTAATGCAACTTCCTCAAATGTGAATTTTAGACTTTGTCCTTTAATAATGAAACTTTCAGTCTTCATGTCCCACTTCGTTAATAGCATATGTATAAGTGGAACATTTTGTGGCATAAGAGGAAGCCTGAGGAACTGGCTGATTTGCAACTGACGCAGTCTATGAATCAAAGGATCTCCAAACCTCTTAAC
>NW_021486752.1:0-2485 GCF_001605985.2 Dendrobium catenatum | reverse complement strand
TCCCGGACGAACCTGGAGCAAAAACTGATATTACATTGACTCTATTATTTATGAATACAATGAAAATACAACAACATTGTATTGGGCAAGTGATTGCGAGAGGTTATTGACTTAGGTTTGGTTTGCGGTAGTTTTTATTCATTATTTTTTGGTGCTTTTAAAGAAGTTTTTTAAAAAAATTATATTAAAAAAATAATAAAAAAGTTATTCCAAACAACAGTTTCTTAATGTATTCTAAAATAGTTTTTTAGTATAATTTTTTTTAAAATTAATTTTTCCTAACTAGAAATTATTTATAGAAAGCAATAAGAAAGTAATCCCAAACGAAACTTTAGTAAATGAAATTGTTACCTCTCGATAAGCGTAGACGATCGAGTTTCTCCTATTTGTCGGGCAAGTGTCTCATTTGACTAGAGTGAGTGAGCCCTTTGATTGAGATAGTGATAATTCGATTTGAGGCTAGTGGCCCCCCTAACTAGACTACTAGAGGCAATGGCTTATAGTAGTTGTCTTGATTCTCGATGAATTCACTTGTTTTTCTTAGCTTCCATAAACCCCATTTTTGGGGAAAATATATTCTATGTGGACGTCGAACGCCACCCGAAGACCAATTAGTATGCGCCACATCATCCCTTCGCTCGTTACCGTGGCTTGGTACCGTTGAGGTGGCTGCACTTGATTCACCTTCAGACGTAGAGCTGCATCTGATATTCACATTGAATAATTTCTCCATTTTATGGCACACAATATGGATGAACCAGTGGCGGAGCCATAAATTTTGTTTCAGGGGGCCTAACGAAAGCCGTGCTCAAGGTTGTAACTCGTGAGTTCCAAGAGAGGAGTAAAGGGAAAAACAAACCATTAATGCTTTTCATGTGTTCTGAAAAAATATTGGTGGCTTCTCTGGATTAATAAATAACTTTAAAAGGAAGAATTACAAAAAATTAGAGCAGTTTTTCTCGTTGGCGAACTTGTTGCTCTATTAAGCCACTAAAACAATCAGCTTTAAGCCCCTTTAGGCTTCTAATTTTAGCTTTAGTATGGAAGCGGAGAAAAGAGCTGAATATACACAATATTGATTTGGTTTGGTGCACTGTCATGAGTACGCGACCGCAGCATTTCCGTTGCGCAAAAAGAGCGAGGAAAAACTAAACCTTTCACAGTAATTAATTAGATCATTAACAGTGCAAAAATAATTAAATAATTGGATGATAATTTAATTTTATTAGATAATGAATAGTTAATTAATGAAAAAAACTTTAATAAAATCATATTTAAATAGCTAAATATTTTAAATAATAATTAAGCATCAAAATCTCTTTTCATCATTTTGTCCACTTGAAGTAGAGCACTAGGGTTTCGCGGTTTGGGCGATTCTGTTCTCCCTTCTCGCGCCGCCTGCTTGGGGAGGGTTTCTCCTCTCCTCCGCCACACACGATGACCTCCACCTCTTCTTCTTACCTCCAGGAATTTCCCCCTCTTCCTGGATCCTCTTCCTCTTCCCTTGCTCCCCTCACTAACCTAAACTTTATCTCCAATCTTACCAACAAAGATCCGGTTGCAAGTGAGTTCTCTCTAAAGTTCGTCCCCAACCCTACGAAGGTTCCTTTCTCGGCTGCGGAGCTGGAAAGAGGAGTTCCAGACTGGCATCTTTCGCTCGTCGGTTACTCGGTTGGCCCGAGACCGACGTATCTGAGCTTGCTAAACACCGTCAAAAAACTATGGCAGCCCAAAGGTTCGGTTGAGCTCCTTTCTCTCAACGATGGTTTTTTCCTCTTTAAGTTTTCTTCCCCGGAGGATTTTGAGGCGGCCTGGTCGGGGGGGCCCTGGTTCTTTTTTGGGAGACCTTTCATATTACAGAAATGGACTCCGAAATTCAAGCCGAAAAGGGAAGATTTTACATCCATTCCTCTTTGGATTAAAATCGTAGACCTTCCCCTTGCGGTTTGGAATCCGGAGGGTATTTCGAAAATCGCTAGCTTCATCGGACACCCCCTGGCTGTGGATGCTTTAACGGCCTGGAAAACTCGGTTGACATATGCTAGGGTTTGTGTCTTGATTACCAGCTCTTCAACCCTACCTGATGAAATTCTGATTTCTATGGATGGTGATGATTTCTCTCTCAAAGTTATCTATGATTGGAAGCCGGTTCCTTGCTCTGGTTGTGGATCAATTGTTCATCCCACTTCTCTCTGTCATAAAAATCCACAACCTAAGTCTCAACCCCTCCCTACTTCCCGTGGTCGAAGTTCTAGCCGTGCTCGTCCTCCCAGATTGCCGCCTCCTTCTTTAGGTCCGGCCTTGCTGCCTTTGCCAAAGGAACCACCCACGGCAAACATTCTTCCCTCTCCTCCTGAGCCCCAAGTGGACTCTGAACAACTTCCTCCTTCTTTGACTACATCTGACATTGCCCAACCTACCCCTTCTTTATCCACATTGAACGCCTTACCACCTCACAACCCGATACCGACCACTTCTTTCCCTC
>NW_021486751.1:0-759 GCF_001605985.2 Dendrobium catenatum | reverse complement strand
TGGAGTTGAGGATATTGGAAGCTTTGGAAATCTACCATCCAGCTAAATTACAAGGTTTTATGTTATGATACCTTCTTTGACGTTTTTGGAAATTTCGTTATGAAATGATTTTATTACAGCTATCTGAATAATTATTTTGTAGACTTACCCAAGCTTCAAACTTTGTACCTTTGTAGAAAATAATTGCTTAATCAGTAGATTACCTTAGATTATTTGAACCTCATCAAGCCACTGATTAGTTAATAAGCACCAGGAGATTGGCTTAATTATTGTCATCCTCGTAAGCTTCATATTACAACCTGTTGTTAGATATGCATAAAGTTTGTATAAATATTGCTACCAACGCGACATGATTTCCAGCCAATGACCTGATGCTTTTAAATCTTGTGATTATGTTTTTAACTGTAGATATGCCATTGGTTGAAGTAATTAGCGGCATAAATATGGGCAATAAATATATTATTATCATTTGAAAAGTGTTTAAAATGTTCGTTGCCTTTGTTTTATGTTTTTTGTGATTATCATCTGAGTGGTTTTGAGCTTTCATAAGATCGGTTCTTATAAAGTTTGAAAGTTGTGGTATGAATTTCATATAAAGAATGTCATTAAGCTAAAGGCAAATTAAAAAATGAATAGCAAATACGCTGATAGTAACATAATATTGTTTTTCGCATTTCCATTCATTAAGGAAATGTGTGCAGGACTTGCTTCTTGTGTTCAAACACAAGGTGGTTTGACCAAGTACTACTCAAACTTAAG
>NW_021486750.1:0-417 GCF_001605985.2 Dendrobium catenatum | reverse complement strand
CGTGCTTCCTATCTCCTAGGATCTCGACTAACTAGTACTGGATTTAAGCCTCTTGGGCCCCACGGTAGTTCAGTCGCCTTCTCTTCCTTAGGGTTTAGGTTTCCTCCTTCCCTTAGGATTAGATCTACTAGTGGTAGAGTACGCCCCTCATGGCACTACCCTAGTATCAAACCCAAATTTGATCCTTTGTAGTTAGGAATTCTTCCTTTCTATACGATCACCCAAACTTCCTTTTTCTATAGGGATAGACTTTCCTTCCTTTAGGAATAAATCCACTAGTGGTAGAGTACGCCCCTCGTGGTACTACCCTAGTATCAATTTAAATCTTAATTCCCCAGGGATGAACTTTTCATTCCCTTAGGATCAAAATTCCAAACTTAATCTTTAAGCTCGGTCAACGCCAATATGTGCAATAGA
>NW_021486749.1:0-218 GCF_001605985.2 Dendrobium catenatum | reverse complement strand
TCACATAGAACGAATAGGAACTGGCCAGAAAAATTTTTCTAAAAGCTATTCATCCTGGACGAAATTAAATATCGCCCGGGATGATTTGTTCTCTGTAAAATTTTCGTCCAGATGAAATTAAATTATCGTACCTGACGAGTTGCTCTCTGTAAGATTTTCATCCAGACAAAATTAAATATCGTCCAGGACGATCTGGTCTCAGTAAGATTTTTGTCAAG
>NW_021486748.1:0-326 GCF_001605985.2 Dendrobium catenatum | reverse complement strand
AGCGACGTGTTGCCCAACATATCTTGCTCTTTCTGTATGTTTAGACTTTAGGGTGAACCTCCCTCAAATAGAGGGGATGCTGTAATTTTTTTTTTGCAGGTGCTACAGGTTTCCGGCGGATAACCGGTGGTTTGGCCGCCGGAAACTACGATACCGGACGGCCAATGACAAGCCACCGGTAATGGTATTACACCGCCGGTTAATTACCGGCGGTGTTACGGTGGACATCCGACGGTTTACATCGTCGTTAATACCGACGGCTCCAACCGCCGGCTATCGACGGTAAAAGAACCGGCGGTCTACTGGCGGTTTAAGAAACAAACGAC
>NW_021486747.1:0-357 GCF_001605985.2 Dendrobium catenatum | reverse complement strand
TAGAACTCACAAAGAGATCTAGCTTCTCCTACGAACTAGATCGAGGAGGGTGAACTCACAAAGAGATCATAAGTGGCAGATATTTTTTCATTCATCAAAACTGAAATTACATTGCATGAGGCCTCATATAAATAGGCCAAAAATTAAAAAATTAAGAAATGACTCAAATGCCCTTCCGGGCTACATAAGTGACTACGGCCCATAAGGGAAAAAACGGAAGAACATCAAAATAAAATACGCTACTACATAAAATGACAAAATACAAGTCATGCTCGTGGCCGTCGATCTCCGGCGTCGAAAATGTTGGCGATGTCCTCATCATAATCTAGTTGGTTTTGTGTAGCCATCCTGGACTAG
>NW_021486746.1:0-261 GCF_001605985.2 Dendrobium catenatum | reverse complement strand
TAAATCCAAGTGAAGAAGGCTCTAAACTCATCAAAAGGAATAATTATTACGTCCTCTGGCCGGACGTAGAGCTACGTTCGGCCACCAATAACATGTCGCCACGTGCTCTTACTCTATACCGCGTGGTCCGACGACTTGACCCGGAGCGGAACCCAGGAATGTTATGTTCGTGATTTTCTCGGTATTGCTCGGTATTTGCTCGGTATTTGCTAGGTATTGCTTTACAAAAATGAGAAATACCGCTCTATGAAGACCAATACC
>NW_021486745.1:0-332 GCF_001605985.2 Dendrobium catenatum | reverse complement strand
CCAACAATCTTAAATTTCAATATACTATCATAACCACAAAAGAATATTTAAAGCTACAAAGAAATAAAATATCATTAAAACCGAAGGAATCCTGTAACTGAATAGTCTCACTCTTGGTCCTCTTCTCTGACTTGAAATTATTTAAATCATATAATGAGCTAAAAAGCCCCAGCATATCACTACAGTTCTATAATTAAACTTATGCGTGGTAAGGAAATAATATGCATGTAATCATTTCAATTCATAACAATAGTAGTTAATATGATCATAAATTTGTATAGAAACAGTAAAACTCATTGTAGTAGTAATAAAATATGTAAAATAATAAATTA
>NW_021486744.1:0-276 GCF_001605985.2 Dendrobium catenatum | reverse complement strand
GTGAAAATCAGAATTTGTTTCATCTCTTCTTCAACAGTGAAGAAAAGAGAATTATTGTATCACTTACTATATATTTGTCAACTGAGTCAGGCCCCATGATTTTTTTCCTCTTCGGGTTTTCACATAAATTTTTTTTCTCTTATTATTTTTATCTGTGTGTGCTTAATTTTTGTATAACACTAAGACGTAAAACACACATTTTACCAACTCAAACTTTCAAGTACATAAAATCATATAAATTCATTTCATATTTATTTAATTTAATAAATATGATAT
>NW_021486743.1:0-297 GCF_001605985.2 Dendrobium catenatum | reverse complement strand
CAGACTCATTTGGGCTCGGATTGGGTTGATCTTGGTATCGTTGGGTTCATATTTTCGAGACGCTCAGTTTGACTGTAAGCTCGCTGAAATCGGAGTTTGGGTGCTCCAAAAATTAATTTTTGAAGTTTCCAACTAGCTTTTGCCTCGAGAATCGTGCCCGATCAAGATAATTTTTGTGATGCCGTATCAATTGCCCCCTATTTTTGGACGTCGAAGCTCTAGAAGTCCGAAAATACTTATTCCAAACTTTTACATTGACCGAATCGCAAAAAATTGAGTTCCAAAAGTTGAACATTT
>NW_021486742.1:0-332 GCF_001605985.2 Dendrobium catenatum | reverse complement strand
TAATTAGAAATAATTTATATTAAATTATATGGTTATATCTAACTAAATTTAGATTATAAATCAAATTTAAAAACTAAAAACATTTAATTTTAAAATTATCATATTATAATGTGTCTATATTCTTAAAATTATGAAGTTTGGACTTCTTACATTTTTATATGAGATTTAAAAATTAATTTTTAACTAATTATGTAAGTTTTTATTTCATAATTTTTATTTCATTTAATTTGTGACATTATTATTATTGTGTTAATTTTATCAAATTTAATAATATTATTACGGTCACAACTTTAAGAGAGGAACTTTTATTACGTCCGGTGCAAGGACGTAGA
>NW_021486741.1:0-389 GCF_001605985.2 Dendrobium catenatum | reverse complement strand
ACCTGCTGCCATGGAAGATTGTTGTGGGCCCCTTGGAATGCCGCTCAAGCGGCTTCCCTAGCTTAGGTTCTGCCACCCGAACCCTCCTAGTTGCAGGTAATTTTTGCTACCAACCTTGGACAGCCGCATAGGGAAATCCTTAACGTAAAATCAGGGTAACTTGAAATAACTCTACCAAAAGCTGAGAGAACATCAAGTGGGATTGATCTTAAAGAGTCCAAGGCCCCCTTATAACCACAATTGTTAATATCACAAAAATATCCTAATTAAAGAAAATACAAAACATAATCCCTTAAAAAATTAAGAAAAGGCACAAATAACTCTATAAACTATGTTACATATTAAGCTGGCTCAAATCGAGTCTTGTGACTTTCAGAAGTCTTTTAGTT
>NW_021486740.1:0-262 GCF_001605985.2 Dendrobium catenatum | reverse complement strand
CATCTTTTAGTGTGCGAAATCTTCGTATAAAGCTCAAATGTAATTAATGTCGTGTAATTTTAAGCATAAAATAAGCTTAATAACTCTTTAACACTAATTTTACTTTTCTTTTTCACATTCTTTTTCTATGAATACTTAAATAATGTTTTTTTTTTTTCAAAAGAATTATTTATCTCATATTCAAACTAATAATCTATGATATTATATTGTTATTTTTTCAATTAATTTTAAGTTATTTAAAATTTAAATATATTTCTTATTT
>NW_021486739.1:0-684 GCF_001605985.2 Dendrobium catenatum | reverse complement strand
GACCCTTCATCATTGAAATAGTGTATGAAGGAGGTGCTTATCAACTCATAGATCTAAATGGGCAAAGGCCCATGCCACCAATAAATGGCCAATATCTAAAGAAATATCATACATAAAAGAATGTCATGTATGAAAATCTGCTTATCAGATAAAAGCCCTTTTAAATTCCCTCCTGAAAGACAGGAGGCAATATTTATATTCCCCCTATGAGAAGAAAAATGAAATATAATCCCCTCTTGAAAGACAGGAGGCAATTTTATATCTCCCTTATAAGAAGTAAAATAATATTCACTTCCCTCCTGAAAGACATGAGGTAATTTTTTATATTTTCCTGCAATACAGGAAGCAAGTTCAATCCCCTCTTGAAAAGTCTGGAAATAATTTTATCCCATTTAGTAAATAAAATGAGTGAAGTATGGAATCTCCTATGCTCATAAACCTAAGGGTCGAGCTAAAACACATTGGTTCAATAAACCCAAGGGCCGAACCTTTAAATCTTCTATGCTTATAAACCTAAGAGTCGAGCTAAAACACATTGGTTCAATACGCCTAAGGGCCGAACTTTGAAATCTTCTACGCTCATAAACTTAAGGGTCGAGCTAAATCCACAAAGTTCAATAAGACTAAGGGCCGAACTTTGAAATCTTCTATGCTCATAAACCTAAGGGTCGAGCTAAACCCACA
>NW_021486738.1:0-237 GCF_001605985.2 Dendrobium catenatum | reverse complement strand
TATTTATCAGATAAAAATTTAATGTCAAAACCTTTGTTACACATTTGACTAATGCTAAGTAAATTATGTTTCAAACCATCAACTAGTAAGACATTTTCTATTAAAAAATTTTTAGCATTACCAACAGTACCTGAGCCTATCACCTACCTGGTAGTGTTGTCTCCCAACATTACTTTGCCTCCAGTTTTGGTCTCCAGTATGATGAACTTCTTCATATCTCCAGTCATGTGTCATGAG
>NW_021486737.1:0-268 GCF_001605985.2 Dendrobium catenatum | reverse complement strand
TGCTAATCAAAGATGTAAACTCTTCGCTTGTACCTAGAGTTTTATTTCTACTATTTTTTAACCTAGAGTTTTTTGCAAAATAGATAACAGCAATATATACATAATCATGACGGATCTTGGTTCATATGTAAGTATAAATATATATAACAATGCAAATTAATCTTAAGTGTCGCCAAATTTAACATGAATAGTATGTGATTTAAAAATGATCAGAAAGTATCAATGAAAATATATTGCTAATGATAGTTTCAATTTAATTATTTCTCTA
>NW_021486736.1:0-808 GCF_001605985.2 Dendrobium catenatum | reverse complement strand
AATTCCATTAATTTTCTTGTAAGGGAACCTATATTCGAAGTTCCTATCCTAATTTTAGTTTCATGAACTAGCTTTTTTGCCCATATACGTCCTTGATGTGGGGACCTTTGCCTATTTAACACTGCACCCGAGCGCCAGTGCAGCCCATATACTAAATTTAAATTGAGCACTATACCATAGTAACCTAAACCTATCTAATGTAATGCAAAACCTTGACTTACCCTAGCCTTGATTGGGGAGCTAACTAACTACCTAGTCAATTTAAAATCTATGAGTTTGGTCATTTTTATGAAAGAGTTGTAGAGGCATTATAATTAAAAAGATATTGAGAATTGAGATTGATGTCTAGAGCAGATTCTAATTGGTCCCTTGACTTATGTGTGTTACAAATTCAGGTCTATGAACTATGTTTTGATGATTGGCAAACACTCTTACTTGACTTGGACTGTCTTTTACTACTAACTTTTCAGGAATCAAAGATCGGACGGAAAAATAGAGCTAGGTCAAGATGGGGTAGATTAGGGTTGAGTCAGTCTGTAATTTTATTTTTTCCCTCTTGAGTCAATTTTAATCTTTGGTGTGACTAATGCTAAGTAACCATACACACACACACTTGAGAGACTTGGAATTTTTATTTTTACTCAAATCGGCCAGGATGATATTTCACATCGTCCTTGACGATCGGGCTTAAAACAGAAAATCTAATCAGGGATTCTAAATTAAGGCAGCCGTCATTAGCCAATCGGCCTGGATGATACGTGTATCGGCCAGGACGATACGTGTATCGGCCAGGATGATAAGCTCAAAA
>NW_021486735.1:0-489 GCF_001605985.2 Dendrobium catenatum | reverse complement strand
ACTCAAGACTAATTAGATTAGGAGTATGAGTCTAACAAAGTAATTTGTTATTTATTTTATTTTTTATTTTTTTGAGTCTGGCCACAAAATGCATGTGAGTCTGAGCAATCAAGCACACACATAGGGAGAGAGGATTTTTAAAGTAAAATATATTATTTTTCATTGTCTATTAATCGTACTGTATGAAGTTATTTCGTACTGTACGATATTATATTATAAACGTGTTATGTGAACAAATCGTACGGTACGAAAGTTTCTTTCACAAGTTTTCATCAAGAAAGTATTATGAGAATAAAATGCACACAAGAATAAAAAGCGATAAGAAAAAAATACATAGAAATTTTTATAGTGGTTCGGTCAAACCATGACCTACGTCCACTCCCCGGAGTCCTCCGCTCCAGGAATTTCAGTATGATGTGCTTAAATAGAGGATTTCAAAAAACCATAAAAAATTAATTCTGATGCCATCATCTTGGATGATCACAGGAT
>NW_021486734.1:0-592 GCF_001605985.2 Dendrobium catenatum | reverse complement strand
TTCAAGTGTAGGAAATATTTCACGAAATGAGCATATATAAGTGAAAAGGTTGGAGTAGCTCTAGTGGAAGATAAGATTAGAGAAAATCGCCTTAGATGGTTTTCAAGTCACAGAGGATTCTCAGGTACTTGAGAGGATCAGTAGACAAAGCTTTTTGCTTTGGTGGTGCAGGGATTGATCAACAGCTTGAAGATTCTGATCTTGCTAGAGATCTTGATGGTAGGAAAAACTCAACAGGTTATATTTTCATTTTGAAAAAGACTACAGTCAGTTGGGTTTTCAAGTCACGGAAGATTGTTGCGCTCTCAACCACATAATCGGAGTACATTTCTATCACAGAGGCTAGCAAGGAGATGATTTGGTTGCAAAACTTCTTGACAGAACTTGGTAAGGGGCAAAAGAATGGAAAGTTGCATAGTGACAACATGAGTGTTATACATCTAGCCAAGAATGTTGCATTCCATGCTAGGACAAAGCACATCTAGCTTCGATATTATTTCATGAGGTCGCTTCTAGAAGATGGTCATTTATCTTTGGAGAAGATACACATGATTGAGAATCCTACATACATGTTGACGAACACGGTGACAGT
>NW_021486733.1:0-267 GCF_001605985.2 Dendrobium catenatum | reverse complement strand
GGGGGGGGGGGGAGCATCACGGAGGAGAGAGAGAGAAATCGATGAAATGAAATGGAAGGCTCGCATGGCTTATTCTAGGGCATTTTTTGGTGGCTCTCCAACAATTTAGATAGCCAAAAATAAATTTACTTAACACCGACAGTTCAAGTAGCCGGTAATGTGTCGGTAAGATTTAATGCCGGTGGTCCAACCAGTGGTCTTTGGACCGCCGCTGTTTTAAGTAAGTTTGTTGTATTTTCTTTACTTTAGATGTTTTGTTTCTGTAAT
>NW_021486732.1:0-223 GCF_001605985.2 Dendrobium catenatum | reverse complement strand
AATTAAAATCACTTTCTTAATTCCAGGAAATCGAACACTCAAATGGATGGGAAACTCGTCTTCTCACTGAATAGAGATGTGCCTGTAGAAGAAATTCTCAATGGTAATTTAATTCAGTACGAAATGGAATTTCATAACCTCAAGATTTAAGTTAATGGGGAAACACTGATTGATCTGTCTACCACAATACTAGGAAAGTCTTCTTTAGTTGAGATTACTTTAG
>NW_021486731.1:0-312 GCF_001605985.2 Dendrobium catenatum | reverse complement strand
TTAATGATTATCTATCAACTAACAACCTTGTTGAATTATGCTTGATTATTATATTATTGCATTCTCTCTTAATTTATATATAGGCTCTCTATTATATGTGAATATATAAAATGGGTTTTCAGTATGGAAATTGTAATTGATTTCTATATTCCTCATATATACTTATATTAAAAAACATTTCACCTCATTTTTTTAAATGGCTCTATCATGCCAACATATTTGTTTCAAGAAGATTTTGATTAATTCATCTAATAAATACAACTTTTTTAGAACCAAGAGATCCCCTACCCTATTAACCATTCTCATCAACAA
>NW_021486730.1:0-767 GCF_001605985.2 Dendrobium catenatum | reverse complement strand
ATAGAACATTTTCAATTAAAAAATTTTTAGCATTACCAACAGTACCTGAGCCTATCACCTTCCTGGCAGTGCTGTCTCCCAACGTTACTTTGCCTCCAGTTCTGGTCTCCAGTAGGATGAACTTCTTCATATCTCAAGTCATGTGTCATGAGCAGCCACTATCCAGGTACCACATGCTTTCACTAGGTCTTTTGTGAGAGCATCCCTACAATTCCATTCAAAGATTAGTTTTGGGAACCCAAGTGAGTTTGGGTTCCTCCTTATGCTTGCATGAATGAGATGTATGCATGTTATGCTATGATGGATGCTGTTTAAGTCTCCATACTAAGTGTGTCCTACGGTGAATTGTGCATGTGCGGGCTATGTGACCTAACATGCCACAAGAGAAACACCTAACACCAGGAAATGGGTTTACTAATCTATGTGGGTGATAGTGCCTCTTCCTAAAGTTGTGTGATGTATGCTGCGTTGGGGGTTTGCTAGGATGGCCTAATGTGAGTGATGCAATTTCATTTTCTAGTTCTTTTATTATCTCACTAAAAGTTTTTTTGAGCTGTCAATCCATCAACTTCTACTAATAGCAAGTGCTCACTATGATATACTTTTAATACAAGTTTATCTAGTCTATGAAAAGCTTCTTCTAGTTCAACATGAGTGGTTTTCAAAGTTTCATGCTCTTCAGTTTGTTCAATATGCTTCTTATTTAATGCATCATACTCATCAAGAAGTTACATATGATCTCTATCTAAATCAGCATTTTCTTTAAA
>NW_021486729.1:0-341 GCF_001605985.2 Dendrobium catenatum | reverse complement strand
ATATAAATAATTCTAAATTACCCATAAATATAAATATAGTACTTATCTTGTTTCAGCTCATTTGCTAACGCAAATGCTCTGCTAGGGTTTTTTCCCCTTCATGGCGATTCCTGTTTTCCTGACGTGCTCGTGCCTTTCGGCGACCTGTCTCCGATCATGGAAGTGATTTTCTGCTTCTTTTTATTGCCTTCCTTATTCTTTTTCTGTGTATTCTCATGTTTTTTGCTTTTGATGTCTAGTTTGCGTTTGGTAAATGCCAGTTTTCTTGAGGGAAAATCTTCAAAGTCCTTTCGTGATGTGCTTTCGGGTAGCATTTTTTTCTTCCCTGTTTTGTAAATCTC
>NW_021486728.1:0-204 GCF_001605985.2 Dendrobium catenatum | reverse complement strand
GTGCACGGGAGCGGTGAGAGCCCTTCGGCCTTGCAGTGGGGAGCTCGTCGGAGGCCGAAGTGACCTCGTCGACGTCCTAAATCATCTTGATCGCGAGAGGGCAGGCGGAGGAGAGGGGATAGCGCAGTGCAGGAGAGAGAGCGAGGGAGATGGAATGAAATGGGAGGCTCGGGATGATTAATTTTAGGGCTTCTTCCGACGGCT
>NW_021486727.1:0-243 GCF_001605985.2 Dendrobium catenatum | reverse complement strand
CGTTCTAGCTTCCGACCAAAATGTCGTAACTTCCGATCCGACAGGAAAGGAAAGTCGTCGAAGCAGCGAAGGGAAAGTAGTGGAAAAGCCACGAAGGAGCCGAAGAAGCGACGCATGCAATCTCTACACCTCCTGCGGCAACGAAGCCAAACAGCAACGATGAAAAGAATAATTTATTTATTTAAAATATTTAAATGATTAATGAGATAATTAATAATATAATAAATAATTAAAATTAATTAA
>NW_021486726.1:0-316 GCF_001605985.2 Dendrobium catenatum | reverse complement strand
TACTATGATTTGCCTAATATTTTGATTTTATTTGCAAGATTTATTTCAATCACTTTCAAGGATTGTTATCAAAGGGTTATCATATAACTGCTTATATTTATGGTCTTTTTCTTCTTCTCTTTTGCTGTTGTCAAAAAGGGGGAGAAAATATTGTTTGTTCGTATCTTTTCGTAACTCGTATCTTTTTGTATCCTTGTTCGTATCATATTTCTATTTCATAGTATTGTTTTTGTTGCATTTTAAAATTTAAATATATATAAAAAAAGGGAGAGATAAAATTGTTGTACAAAGCCTCCTTATTTTCAAATGTTTATCA
>NW_021486725.1:0-497 GCF_001605985.2 Dendrobium catenatum | reverse complement strand
CTTTTGGGGACCCAAGGCTTAGGAATTTGGTACCCTATCGAGTCAGACTAGTAGCAGCTGATTTGGGACACCCGGCACTTTGAAGGGTTCCACCCTCGCACATTATTAAAGAATCCATGTGCATAAGCATGCAACAAGGAAAAAAACAGAACAATAATTAGAGATTTCATTTGGGATAGTTTTTTACTATTTTTTAAAATAGTATTTTAAAAATAAGAAAAAAACTGTTCAAAATGAAACCTAATATTACATGGAATCTCTCCTTTATTTGACTTGCGTATTAATTTCAACTAATATCACAGCACTTCTTTTGATATTATTGGATTTTCTGACTCTGATTTTGCAGGATGCAAGGTGGATAGAAAAAGAACTTCATGAACTTGTCAATTCATAGGGCAGTCTTTGGTCTCATGGTCTAGTAGGAAGTAGAACTCTGTTGCACTCTCTACTACTGAAGCTAAGTACATTGCTCTTGGAAGTTGTGTGGCCCAAGTCCT
>NW_021486724.1:0-329 GCF_001605985.2 Dendrobium catenatum | reverse complement strand
TGCCGGCCCGTTGCAAGCGTCGAGAAAAGAATCGAGGAGATTTCCGCCTCGTTGTAGGCGTCGTACTAGCTTCCCTCCCTACAACGCCACGTGGGCGGCTCGGGGGTTTGCTAGCTCGTCGTAAACGTCGAGGTGGAAATCTAAGTTTAGGGAATATACCTTTGGAGCCGGTGGACCGGCGGTCGTCGATGAAGGCTCGGATGTCGAGGTAGGAGAAGGCACGAGCACTATATTTCTTCTTTTTTATTATCAATTATAATTAACATTAATTATAGCTAATTATTAATTAATTATAATCTATAATTAATTATAATTAGTAAGTTAATTAT
>NW_021486723.1:0-998 GCF_001605985.2 Dendrobium catenatum | reverse complement strand
TATATATATATATATATATATTGAGAAATATAGCCTATTGTATTTATATTAGTCTCCTCTAACTTTAGTGTATCTACATAAATATGTTTTTGTACATAGAAAGTTGAAACCGTAAACAAATAGGTCTGAACCATTTTAAAACCTCGTTCAAACTACGTTTAAACATAGATATGTTTTTTTGTCTCCTTTATATTATACATTGAGTTTTTCTGCATTTAGAGGGCCGGGGCGATCATCACATTCAAACGTCATGAAGAAAAATTTAACACAAACCTCCAATTCTTTTGATGTATCATGTATGGTTACCTATTGTAGACCCCAACTAGTGCTTTCTCATAATTTAAACATTGCTTTGTGTATTGTATTTATTGTAAATGGCTTGCTTTTTTAGTTTATAATAATCTGTTGAGTAAACATTCTTATGATGAATTTTTGTTTCTATTAAATATATGTGTGTTGTTATTTCATGTAGTTGATAGAGTGTTCATTGATGTATATAATTATTTGTAAATGTTATTTGATTCTATTTCATAATGGATTATGATAGTATATTATTTATTTGAAACTCTTGATGATTTAAGCATGCAGTTTTTAATTGAAGCATGTTTACACAAGGTTTGATTAAAATTTGAACAATGTCCAAATCTTATTCGAACCCTACTCAAATAATGTTCGAGCCTTGTTAAAAATGAATCAAACAAGCTTTAAAAAAACTATAATTGTAAACAATAACACACTAAAGAACAATCATAATAACTATAACAAAATAGAATATAACTTAAATAAATCATAGTACAATCATGACATCCATATCACAACATACTATAATTTTGATACATCTAAGTTACATTTTATGTCTAGTGTCTTAGGTGAGTGTTACAACTACTTCATACTGATGAAGTCAGCCTCTTCCCATTTTTCATAATAATTATGATATATATCATTATAAAGTGTCTAAATGTATTGTGATGCCCCAGATATCAATAGTGAAAGGATTC
>NW_021486722.1:0-705 GCF_001605985.2 Dendrobium catenatum | reverse complement strand
GGTTTTCGTGTCGTGTCAAATATTGACACCCCTAATTATAATCATGTCACGTTTGGAAACTGTTTGGGCATCCAATTTATGGTTTGAACATTTCAAATGCGCTTTGAGCCTTCAATCCGGATCCATTTGGGCTCGGATTGTGTCAAATTGGGTATCGCTGGGTTCGTCTTTTCGAAATGTTCAATTCAACCGAAGTTTCTAACTGGATATACCTTGATATTTGTGTCAGATCAAGATAAGTTTTTGATGATATATCAAGAAGTAATAATGCAAAAGTTCATCCTACGACAAAGAAAAAAATAAACTTAATTTATAAATTAATAAGCATACTTGCATAAAAATATCATGTAGCCGGTAGCAATAAGGCGGCTACATGATCGCGACGAAGATTCACTTTGCAACAACAACTTTGATAATAAATGATCTGATATGAAAAAAGCCAAATGTGTCATTAATTATGTGGCACGAAATGTCTTCTATATGGTATGATAAAAATAATAAATGGTTTATAAATAGATGCATAACGAAATAACATTGCATCATGAATTATTAAAATGCTTATGCATAAGATCATAACATGATTTATATGCTATATAATTATATGATTTAGGGGGCTATTTGGTTGGAATACTTTATGGTGTAAAGTAGGGGTGTCAATTTCGGGTCATGGGTCGGGTTCGTGTCTAACCCGAAATGACCCGAAGC
>NW_021486721.1:0-481 GCF_001605985.2 Dendrobium catenatum | reverse complement strand
GAGTCCCTCTAGAAATTTGAAACACTTCAACTACAAATAATAATTGGAGAGAGATATAAAATCTACCTCATACCGCATCACTAGCATACTTTCATAAATCAATCTCATAAAAAAACTCTATAGTTGTCTCCTGCAGACAGTGGTGTAAATCATGACATGAATGTCTCTGTAAACTCATGTCAAGTAATCAGGGTATTTGTATGACCTTGAAACTTCTCTTTATTCTTGAATAACCACCATTGCTCTGCCTCTCCATCTAACAAAAAATGCAGCTAATACAATCCTCCTCTTAGGAGGATAATGCATTCCATCCAGAATCTTCTCTATTCTCATCAACTAATCCTCAACTGCTCTAGGCTCAATAACACTTGGTAGTATAGGATGTTGTAATCTCATGAAATTCTATAAATATATGTCTATAGCATCAAGACGAACACCAAAACTTCATATATAAGCCTCACCAATCAGCTATGCAATTATA
>NW_021486720.1:0-240 GCF_001605985.2 Dendrobium catenatum | reverse complement strand
AAGATTGACATCAAGCTAAGGCCTTCCCTTGAGGAAGGACCTTATTTGTAATCAACTACAATACCAGTGGATTCATTCATACTGGGTTTGGCCCCATG
This sequence comes from Dendrobium catenatum, assembly GCF_001605985.2. Taxonomy (NCBI): domain Eukaryota; kingdom Viridiplantae; phylum Streptophyta; class Magnoliopsida; order Asparagales; family Orchidaceae; genus Dendrobium; species Dendrobium catenatum. The sequence continues at coordinate 142 of NW_021486720.1, read as the reverse complement.
GGTTTTCCCTCTTTTCAGGAGTTTTTCACGTAAAAATCTTGGTGTCTTATAAATGTTACACACCATCTCTCTTATCTGATTGTATGCAAGATTTTCGTACAAAGTTAAGACGTTAAGCTTTATATTTCTCTAACGCCGCGAA
>NW_021486719.1:0-746 GCF_001605985.2 Dendrobium catenatum | reverse complement strand
CAATATTCAGATTCTTGTCTTATTGGAACCTTTTGTTCATGCTTCTAAACTGATTTCCGTTCGTAAAATGTTGGGTTTTGATTTTGCTATGGCTAATTGCAGTAACAAAATCTGGATTTTTTGGAAGCATTGCATTACTTTAGATGTTATCATTGACCATCCTCAAGTTATTCATGCTAGCATTAAGATTAATAATATCTCTAGCTTTGCATCTTTTGTTTATGCTTCTTGCACGAGAATGGGTAGAAAAACCCTTTGGGGTCAGCTCTCTTCTGTTGCTGCCACTGTCAATGTCCCTTGGATGGTTGGTGGTGATTTTAACTGTATTTCTAACTGCTCTGAAAGAATTGGTGGTAAGCCTCCTAATTTTTTGGCTATGGAAGACTTTAATGACATGATTCTAAACTGTAATTTGCATGACATTGGTTTTTCGGGTAGTGGTTTTACCTGGAATAGGGGTACCATGTGGCAAAGGTTGGATCGGATTCTTTTAAATGACCACTGGATTTCTGTTTTTTCTAATACCCATATTGAGCATTTATCTAGAACCCTTTCTGATCATTCTCCTCTTTTACTTAACGTTCTTAATAATAACATCAATTTTGTCCATCCTTTTCGTTTTCAGAATATGTGGCTTCTTGATGACAGGTTCGAGAATATTGTGAAAAGTAATTGGGAAGCTCCTCTTTTTCCTGATAACAATGTGACGGGCATGAAGAGATTGTGGCTCAAACTTAAGAGGCTTA
>NW_021486718.1:0-223 GCF_001605985.2 Dendrobium catenatum | reverse complement strand
ATATTATATAAAAAATATAAAATTGCTCATCATCAAATGCATTTATTTGTTTACAACCCCATTATAGGTACCCAAACGCATGAGGAGCATTTACACATATGAACAAAAATTTTATATTGATAGATTTCATAAAGCTTTCATTTGTCGCATAAGAACATTCCATAACGCGAGTTATTTGTATTTTTGTTTGTGATTCTTCCATATGGAACATGTCGCCATACAA
>NW_021486717.1:0-265 GCF_001605985.2 Dendrobium catenatum | reverse complement strand
GTCCACATCTTACAAAACTTCACTAATAAAATAGTTATAAATAATAACTAATCTTTTCAATTTAAATTAGTAATTCTAGATAAATCAAAATTCCTAAAAATTACTTAAACACTTGACTACTTATTAAGGTTATTATTTATTAGGATTAATGTTTGACCTATTAGATAAATACTAAAATCTACTAAAGTAGCAAGAAAATAGTGAATTATGTAACCTCTAACAAACATTGGTTGGTATAATGAGTGAAGTAAAATAGGAATCAATA
>NW_021486716.1:0-302 GCF_001605985.2 Dendrobium catenatum | reverse complement strand
AACTCAAGGCATCAGGTGGTGGTCTGACGGAGGTGAGAACCTCAAGTGGGGTACAGCGGAGGTGAGGGCCTCAAGTGGTGGTCCGGCGGAGCAACGACGTCAGGTGGTGGTCCGGCGGAGGTGAGGGCCTTAAGTGGTGATCCAACGGAGCAACGATGTCAGGCGGTGGTCTGGCATAAGTGAGGGCCACAAGTGGTGGTTCGGCAGAGGTGAGGGCCTCAAGTGGTGGTTCGGCTGAAGTGAGGGCCTCAAGTGGTCCGACGGAGCAATGAAGTCAGGCGGTGGTCCGGCAGAGGTGAGGG
>NW_021486715.1:0-209 GCF_001605985.2 Dendrobium catenatum | reverse complement strand
CTAGATTTCCCGATGCCAGATGCAGTCGTGAATCACCATTCCCTCTCGCACAGGCCTGCTCTCGCGGTCTCGACATCTTGCGTGAATAAGTTGTGAAGCCTTCCCAGTTCCCTCTCGAGTCTCGCCGAGTCGCCGTCTTGCGCGAAATGCGAATTTAGTTCGCTGTTTTAGGTGTTACTTCGGCTGGTTAGGGCAATAGGGGGGGGGGG
>NW_021486714.1:0-240 GCF_001605985.2 Dendrobium catenatum | reverse complement strand
ATCTAAATGCAAATTTTACTAATAACAAAAATAATCATATTAATAAATAAATAAATAAAATAAGACATCAGTCTTACAATAATTATATTTTAGATACGTTTGTCTAAAATAACATGAAATTGATCTATTTATCTAAATCCTGATGGAATTTAATTTAAATTTTTTAAAGATTATATTTTCCGAAAGAAATTAATTTGTAAAACAAAATAATTTATATCCCATTTTAATGATCAATTTCAC
>NW_021486713.1:0-743 GCF_001605985.2 Dendrobium catenatum | reverse complement strand
GGAATGACGGACTCAAAACCCAGAGGAATTAAAGGAAATTCTGATTGCTGAGGGGAATTTGGATTTAAATTTTCGAAGGGAATTTGCTTGCCTTTCTCCTGAGGGGGAAGCCTAGGGGGTAAGACTTTACGGCCGCGGAGTTGCACCTGCTCGATATCTTCGGGAGGGCAAACTAGGGCAGTGTCTACGCACACCATAGGAGTTGGATCATCATTTCCCGAAAGCAAGTCAGAATCTGAAAGTTCTATCAAGATAGGATTTCCTTGAAATTTGATTTGAGGGAAATCACTTTATGATAAAGCTTCACATTCGACCTCTTCTTGAATAGCTGATTCGGGAAGGTCAATTTCTTTGATATTTCGACTTTCTTCACCAGAACTTTGATTTAAAACAAGAGAGTCATCAACTTGCATTTCATTTCCATGGTTAATTATCAAGACAGAAGCAGAAGGATGTTTTTTATTCATTTTCTGACCCTTCGCCTTTGATGGGGCAATTTAAAAGTCAGATAACAAAAGAGGGGAGAGGATTTTAACACCCCATCTGCCATCCTAATACATCTCTCATCTACACACTTCCTCTCTACAAAATCAACTTCCTTTTCTTTTAAACATTTGACAGTAGTTCCTGTGACTACTGGAGAGGAACGTGGCTCAACATCCTCCTGCGAAGCGTCCAGGTCAACCTTCCACGTCGGGGCCTGAGATATCGTAGTCAGCTGTTGAGAAAGATGAAAAGACTTG
>NW_021486712.1:0-449 GCF_001605985.2 Dendrobium catenatum | reverse complement strand
CTAAGTCCTATTCGTCCAGGACGAAATTAAAAATCATTCGGGACGATTTGTTCTCTGTAAAATTTTCGTCCAGACGAAATTAAATTATCGTATATGACGAGTTTCTCTCTGTAAGATTTTTGTCCAGACGAAATTAAATATCGTCCAGGACGATCTGATCTCTGTAAGATTTTTGTCCAGATGAAATTAAATTATCGTACATGATGATTTGCTCTCTATAAGATTCTTATCTAGACAAAATTAAATATCGTCCAGGATGATCTGGTCTCTGTAAAAATTTCATCCGGACGAACCAATTTTCGTCCAGACAATACAACCGACATAGAACGGGTTTTCTACAGTTTTTGGAACCGACCTTGTAATAATCATTGGTACCGGATGAACTTGGTTCGTACGGGACGATCAGCTTGTAGGAAAACATTTCGTACACATATACAAACAGGTTCATT
>NW_021486711.1:0-1142 GCF_001605985.2 Dendrobium catenatum | reverse complement strand
ATAACTCATTCAAATAGCAACTATTCAAACAAGATAAACTTTCTAGTCCAATTTTAAAATTTTCAGCCACTTATACTTGTTGTACTTACTATCAAAGTGTACTATGTTAGCTTTTGTATTTAATGCTGAAACTATTTTCCCTGTATTGGTCTGAATAAGCTCAATTATGTATTCTATTCTATTCACCCCTTTCTCCATTTGCTTTATAAGTTCTATCATATCTCTTGAAAAGAATTCAAATAATTTTTCTGAATTCCAATTACCCTCTTCATCCATAAGAAAGGACACCTTCTTATTTGTAAGGTCAATCGCATTGCATGTAGCAGGCCATCTGTTGAGGCTTCTATCTAATATCCAATTATCCGTAGTAATATTGATACTACTACCATTATTCACACGCCATCTAACAATTGGTTTCAGGTAATCAATACCTTCTTTGATAAGTTTCCATGCTGTAGTAGCTCCACTCTTCATGCCTTCCTCCCATATTTTATCTCCAAATTTTTTATACAGAATTTTATAGAGCAGAGAGTTCTTATTCTGTAAGAACATCCACGCTATTCTTGACCTTAACGGACATTGTCTCTCCGCAGCTCCATGGATTCCAAACCCCCCTAAACTGGTGGGTAAACACAGAGTGTTCCAAGCAATATAATGCAAACTTTGTTTGCCATTATCTTTGTGCCACAAGAAATTCCTACAAATTTTGTATACTTTTATTAAAATGCTTTTAGGAATGAGAGAGTGAACTACCTGATAAGATATCATGCTCGAGTAGGTAGTTCTGATGAGAAAAATTTTTCCATCCAGTGATAGCCACCTAGCTCCCCAAGAATTGAGTTTACACATTGCTTTTTCAATGGTGCTGCTGTAATCTTTAACTTTCATTCTTCTAAGTGCCAATTTAATACCCAGATAGTAGAATTCTTTGACTTCTTTATAACCCATAATTTTATTCAGCTTTCTTCTTCTTTTTTTAGAGATTCCTTCCATATAACACCATAGATTTTTGAGAGTTAATTGCTTGGCCCGTCCAGTTGCAGTAGCATTTAAAAATATTGTTCAACCTGTTGAGTCTAGTAATTAGGTTGTTATTCCTAAGTTAATGTCCCAAAGTCTACCAAGAGGGGGGGGGGGGGGGG
>NW_021486710.1:0-526 GCF_001605985.2 Dendrobium catenatum | reverse complement strand
TGAATGTTTTCAAGTCATCTTCCCAGATTAATATCATCACGTAAAGCTTGGAGCCATGGACGAGAATTTCTTACCTCTGATGGCCTATTCAAGTACTATTACAGTAAAATTATAAGGTCTGAGGCCATGTTTAACTGAAGATTCGATCAACAAAAAAATGTTGAGGTAGAATTCGATGTTGTGTACTTTGCATGTGCGTATGAATTATCATATACCATTTTGAATATAAAGCATAGAAAATATACAACATAATGTGCAAAATCATATCTCAATTTACTAACTTACACCTAAGTTATATTTCAATAAAGCATATAACAATAAAGGTAATAAGAGAAGAATGTAGTAGAAAGAGAGCCTACTCTTGAATAGCAGGAAGATTCATGCCAGGATCTAGGGTTATAGGTGGAGCGTTTGTAAAATAAAGATAGGATACCATGATGTTGGCCACTCACCCAAACGTTAACTTTTTTAAAATGATAGAAATTAAGGGGAAATAGTATTTGCATCTTTTGTAGTGATATTTTAC
>NW_021486709.1:0-581 GCF_001605985.2 Dendrobium catenatum | reverse complement strand
AACAAAAGATAAATAAAAAAAAGGAAAGAAGAAGAAATAAAAAAAGAGAGAAAAAAAGAGACTTGCAAGCAGGTGTCGAAGACCCGCACCATCGATCTTAGATCTTGACTAATGGTTGTTAAATTTGAAGCCCCCATGCCATTGATCTTAGATCTCGATGGGATAAAATAAAATTTAAAGACTTCGCGCCATCGTATATTGGATACGGCCAGAATTATTTGAATTTGAAGACCCGCACCATCGATCTTAGATCTAGGCAGATGGTTTTAATTTGAAGACACTACGCCGTTAATCTTAGGTCCGAGTAGGAAGAAATTTTGACAAATGCCGTCTTGATTTCTTTCTCGGTGGGGAGCGAAAACCTTAAGGCTACTAAAATTTTCTTAAAATTTAGAGGGAAATTTAATCACTACAGGAAAAATGGCTATTACCGGCGGTTCTAACCGGTGGTTTATGGGCCGCCGGTTTTTAACTGCGGCCTACCGGTGTTTTTTGTACGTTAAGCCGCCGGTACTAACGGCCGTCCAAAAACCACCGGAAAACTGCCGGATATCAATATTAACCGGCGGTTTAACGGCGGC
>NW_021486708.1:0-231 GCF_001605985.2 Dendrobium catenatum | reverse complement strand
TGTGAAAAAATTCTACAATAATCAAAATCGTTCACAATTTTCACTCTTTACTTGTTAATGAACTTAGGTGAATAGAGGAGAGCTTTGTAGTGGTATAAAAAGAAAACTAGAATAAGGTTTTGATGGGCCTTGAAGATTAGTTTATGATTTTATTTGTGGAGGTAGGCCTTAATTTTCACTATAAGAAAAATGTCAATTATCGACAAAATTTTTTGTTGGAATTTTTACTCA
>NW_021486707.1:0-399 GCF_001605985.2 Dendrobium catenatum | reverse complement strand
TACCGCCGCGAATATTCCAGGACGCAACAATATCTAACACTAAAAATTTTATTATTGCATACATATCACTCATAGGCCACTTTCATATCAAATTATAAGTTGCATATTTGATATTAAAGTAATATAAGGTGGTATGTATGTAATATTAAAATTTTAAGTGTTAGAAATATAAATATGATGATGTAAGATGGTATGTATGTAAATCCCCCTTTATATTATACACACAAATTCTTTTTTAAGGACCAACAAGATATGTTTTAGGCTTCGTTTGGGATTACTTTCTTACTGCTTCTTAAAGCAGCTTTTTAGTACACACAAAAAAAAATTGTACTAAAAAACTGCTTTAATAAGTAATAAAAAAGTTATCCCAAATAAAACATTAACCATCTGTTGTGGATG
>NW_021486706.1:0-309 GCF_001605985.2 Dendrobium catenatum | reverse complement strand
TTCAACGCCGACGGAAGCTTGAATATCCTACGGTCACCATTCTTTGACGTTGGATTTGAAGACGACTCCACCGTTGGAGATTACTTGGAACGAGTGGTTCCTACCTTTGCAAGCGTCATCTACCGCCAACATCCAAACTATAATTGGAGCATCGACCGTCGTTCATTTCCATCGTCCTCGCCACCGATAACCTTCCCGTGGATCAAGGCCGTTGTGGTTGCTACCGTCCTCGTGGCATCGTCAGGTTTGCTAAAGACATTCTTCCGCTAAGTCTAGTGTAGTTGAGTGATCAATCCCCAAGGTGAAAAC
>NW_021486705.1:0-200 GCF_001605985.2 Dendrobium catenatum | reverse complement strand
CAATGGTTAATGGCATTGGATATATTGGTTGATATACTGATGGGGACATCAGATCTTCTTGGAGAGTTTAGCAGAGACGCGGCCGTCGATCTACGGCCACGATCGAGCCTTTATATTTTTGAGTCGATGTATTTTATTTTCATGTATTTTATTATTTGCTTAAGTGTATTTTAGTATTTCCCGTCGTACCCCTTTTTATG
>NW_021486704.1:0-1478 GCF_001605985.2 Dendrobium catenatum | reverse complement strand
TAAACTCCTCAAAAAAATTCTCAAAAAACTTCAAATTTGTAGTAGACACCCTAAACTTTGATCTCCATGCATTAATTTAGGATTCTTATTCGATAAATTTCAAAGCACTAGAAACCCTATGTCACTTATAAATAAATAAAAGGAAAATATCATAAAAAAAAGGAAATATCATAAAAAATAAATAAATAAATAATAATAATAAAATAAACGAAAATATCATACTAGAATGGAAAAAATATAAGGAAAATTATAAACATTCACCAAATATCATGAAATTCTCCACATGATAACTAGACTGCTTAACCAATAATTTGGTTTCTATTTCATGTCATTTTGAGTTCTAGAGAGGAAGTTATAAGGGTTAGAATCTAAGCTCCAAATCTTGATTTGTTATTGAAATTGGGCTAGTCAACCACTATCTCCTTCATAACCCTGATTCAACTAAAATTTAAACATCACCAAACATAGCTTTACTATCCTAAGCATCTTAGGAGAACCATCCATCCATCAATTAGATCACAACAGTGATACAAAACTCACTCTAACAACAAAACCAAAAAAATAATTACTATTGTCATCTTATACAAAGAAAGCATTTATGAGGCGAAATCTATGTAGCTTGAAATATGCAAGGGTGGAAGGTGGGTTTAGATAAGACTATGATGACAAGGTGCAGTAATGATTAAAGGAAGTTTTAAACTAGGAATCTTTTAGAACAATGTTTGTGGCATTTCTAATTAAAATTTAATCTCTACATACAAAGTTACTTCATTTCTTTCATGGAGAACTTTTGCATGGTGAAATTACTTGATGAGCACATAAGCTTGTCAATTATGTATTATGAGTAAAAAAATTTTAGTATATTGGTTACATCTGATCATACAACTTCTATAAAGCTAAATCCAAGGATAAATCTTATATACTCTATGGGATCCAAAGATAATCATAAGAGGTAAGATCAAGTTACCAGTTTTGATTTCAATATACAATATAACCAAAAGAGAAAAAATCTTAATTACTAATCAATTTAATATTTACAAATTGCTTGCATTCCCACTTTATAAAGTTAAATTGTTGTTACATTTCCACTCTAGCTGTGATCTTTTGAGATGGAGCAAGACTATACCACTTAGTAGTAGACTAGTATATCTCCAAGTTTTAGCTAAATCATGTAGAACAAAATGACTAAAGCTTCATTGACTGAAGCTACCACTACATTTGTTGTACTAATAAGTGTATAATATGAGAGATTAGTTCTGGAACAATGTTAACTATCCTATAAGAAAACATTGAATCATATGATAGTTAAACAAGATGATAATCTTTCAAGTAGTCAAACCATAAAAATATATACAAACCTTTTCAATAAATAATGAATGAAAAAATACAATATACATTAATCATAAAATTCAAATACAAATTATTTTTGCTTTTTCAATGAATTTATATTTTTTATGATTATATATGTTAATTTTATT